>NC_041392.1:9363826-9367808 GCF_002162155.2 Triticum dicoccoides
GGTATTTGCATTTGCGGAACGAGTTACTTGTGCTTGACGTGTGCGTAATGGAGTTCTCGTTTTTTTTGCGGAAGTATGACCATCATGCCCTTTATTATGAAGAGGTATCTACTCTGTGCTTACTTCTATTTTCCTTGGTCTCAGTGTTATGCAACAAAGAAATAAGATTCAGGCATTTGCTATATGAGTTGGTCGAGTTGTTCGCTGCTGCCTTAGTCAATTTAGTGGAACAGTTGAACACTGAGACCAAGTAAGATGTCACATATATGAGTTGTCTGTTCATTCCTGCTGTTAAACTGCTAAGCAGAAAGGAGGATGTCACATATATGCAAGTAATCTTAGTCACAAGTATATTATTGTTATTGTTACTTTCAGCTGATCTGGGCAAGTAACTTTCTTTACATGGATGCAGCACCTAGTCCTTGAATAAATTGGTCTCTTGAATGGAGACCTCGGCATAGTGCATTCTCGTCGTAAAAACTCTAGGTTGGTTAATCATATGCACACATGGAAATTCAGCCGTTCGCAAAGCACATACTTGGAGTCTTGTTCCCTGTTTGGTGGGTTCTTCTTTTCATGTAATTCAATGCTACTGGGCAATGCCATTCAAAGATCCAGTCTCAAGTTCATACATCAGATGCAGCAATTGATATATTTGATGCTTGGTCAATGTACTCGGTAGCTCTATATTCCTATTGGTGTATTGCTCATATGGGAAGTTCATGTTGTTTCATGCAGATGCAGATGCTGATGCTGTGTCAAGGAAGAGTTGGTTCCCCCAAGCGCGTTGAGGTCTACGAAAAGAAAGGTGATGTGTGGATTAGATGTATTAGCTTGATGTATTTCCAAATTCTGGCTATTTACAAATCATTGAATATGTCAGCATTTTGGATGTATTTGCTTTGACCCCATGTTGAAAACTATGATGTGTGCGTGGGTGAGTGCTATCCTTGCGTACACTATTTCCCAGCATTTGAACTTTTAGGTACGGACTAGGTTCAAACCACTGAATCTTTGAGCATATCTGTTACTGCAATCTGCATGACTAAAAGATTGGGTGTGCCTTCCTCAAAGTCTGAGTTTACTTGATTTAGTGAACTCCTGCAATGGAAATGTCTAGAAGAAAGAATGTGTATATTGCTGCATGGAATGACTTGGCTATGTAGCAAGGCATAAACATCACTACTGCTAGCAGATACATAAACAGCTCCCTACTGTCAGGGCCAAATTTTTCTTCAGGCCTTAGGGTACATACCATCGACTCTATATATATATTGCTAATATTGTACATGCAGAAGCTGTCACTCGTTCCTTTTAGGCAAAAGTAAATTATGTGATGATGGAAAACCAACTTATTGCAAAATCTTTGGTAGAGGTCCTAAGCGGAATCTGCATACAATCTTCTTTTGCTGCTGATCAAGTAACTTGCTGATAAGCTTCAGGCCCGATTTTATGTTCCAAGAGATCAAAATATTCTTTGGACTCAGCTGAGAATCTGTTCTCCTCCCTCTCCTGCGCAAGGCACTAGAATGATTCAGATGACGCATAAACAGACCCAGCAGCTCCCATGATCTGCACTAAGCTCATTATCTCTTTTGCACTTTCAAACTGGCAATACTTGAAGAGAATTATATGTTACATATATGCTCCGAATCTTGTAAAAGTACATGCCATTTAACATGAGCATACTAGTGGAGAGATTTATATTACGAAAATTAAAATGCCCAAATGAAGTTTGTTTAGCTCCAGCGGCGGCATGTAATAAAGGTATGCTGACCCGGATTGAGCGCATGGGCCAAACACACATGGTGATGTTTTGCATTTCCTCAATCAAGTGTCCCGGTTCCATGACGGATCCCGAAGAAGACTCCTCAAGCTAACATCGGAGGGAATGCGGCTTCATTGATGAAACAATCTTGTTTAGTCAGAGATCCTGATGCTTCCAAGTCCTAGGATGTCTTTGGGTTTCGACTACATTACAAAAGCAGTTTCCAAGTAAGTGTAAAACTTGTTCCATCACGTACACACGTGTTACATGGTGATATTTACCTAGCATATCAAAATCTATTCCAACAAAGACGAAAAACTTGGACTTAGCTTTACGCCTTCCTCATCCTATGCAAGATACTTTTGTTGCGAGTTATGATCATGTTCCATCTCTCTTTTCATGCTTAAATAGGAACACTATCACATACATTACCGTACCACTTGATACCATATATGTGCAACAACCATGCGATGAATGCTTTCATGCCCACCATAAAAGGAGCATGTGGGCATGTCTGAACTACTATGATTATCCCCTCCCTCAGTAAATTACCTCACTGATAGATGTTCTGGTCATAATATCTACAATATACATCCACATATAAAAAACCCATCAAATGATCATTTGGTAGTATCTGCCGGGAAAGTGGCAATTGAAGGGTGGGGCGGGGGACGAGTGTGCATGCCCTTAAACACATACTTTTTTTAATAGAGAGGTTTAATATACATCATCAATCTTGTTTCTAGAGCACGTATAAACCCATCAAACACATATTTTTTTAATATACATTATATATATAGAATGATTCATGCGACATATAAACAGAATGACCAAATGAAGTTTGCCTAGCTCCCACGGCTTTCTCGAGCAGCTATTAGCTAACACATTGATGGATACTTATTTCTAGAGCACTTACACTTATGTATCCTTTTAAGTACACTTATGTACCCTTTTAGAGGTTAATATACATCATCAATCTTGTTGGAAGCAGAGAGTAATAGAAGCGCTGGAACTCCAAAAACAGAGTACTCTGATTTCTTTTCCAAAAACAGAGTAGTCAGATGTATTCGCAACCAGTGTCCACTATACTCAATAGAATTCAAAAGGAAAAAAGGGAAACGATGATGTGCATCTCAAGCTTGTAATGAGGTGGATGACATACAAACAAACAAACCTCGAATCCTTTAAAAACAGAACATACAAACTTAAAAAAAGTCAAAACAAGTCTACTCTATGGTCGATTAGGGCATTCCTTACAGGATGGCATGCATTACACTTTGAGCATATAACTTTATCCGAGCACCTCTTCTCGGCCAGAGCATCAAGAGCAAGCCTATATCTTCAGCTTGATTCAGAGTTAACTCAAGCTTTATGTAAGTTCAGAAAATGCTACTTAGCAATTCAAACATGATGCATCATCACTACAGTATAGCACCAGGAATTGAACAAGTAAATATGCCTCATTCTGGTATCACTTCCTCTTCTTGCGACATGACGCGCTCGGTGCCTTCTTTCCATATGTTGTTGGTATCTTTGCGTAGATGAAACAAGATGAATTTACCACACATGGCAATAGAATAGAAAGCACATGAATACAAGCCTACCAATTACATGTATTTATTTATATAACAAAATAATAGCATCAGATAGACCAATAGCTACTTGCATCATTCTAATGTGCATATGGCATGAAGCGACAAACTAAAGTTTGCCAATGTGTACTATAATGGGCATATGGCTCCACAACCTAAAGTTTACACGATAACACATCAATAAACTGAAATTTTCATTCTAGAAACAATTTATAAGGCCGAGTCTCCATCAAACCAATTTAGTTTGTTTCTTCTGGTTAATCCAAGGAAAACTGAACGACCAAGCAGCTTATCGTTTTGTATTTACCAATTGAAGAAGGGACAAAAAACTATGCATCAAATAAATTATAGGAAAGACTAGAAACATAACCCATCTAGAAATGTTTCTAGCAAAAAAAGGGCCATATAGTGGAAGATGTGTTAAAACTAATGGATGAAGAAGCAGATGAATCCAGAGGAGAAAAGAATGAGAGCTAAGAAATTATAGATGTTTTTTTATAAAAGAGAGTTCGCCTCTCCGATATTCATTACTAGATACCACCAAGTCTTACAAAGAGTTCAAACTAAAAAGAAAATAAAGGCGGCAACATAAACTACGCATCCAAGCCACTTAAGGGAGATC
>NC_041392.1:9369003-9371375 GCF_002162155.2 Triticum dicoccoides
AGAGACTCACGGGAAGATATCACAACACAACTCTACAAATAAAATAAGTCATACAAGCATCATAATACAAGCCAGGGGCCTCGAGGGCTCGAATACAAGTGCTCGATCATAGACGAGTCAGCGGAAGCAACAATATCTGAGTACAGACATAAGTTAAACAAGTTTGCCTTAAGAAGGCTAGCACAAACTGGGATACAGATCGAAAGAGGCGCAGGCCTCCTGCCTGGGATCCTCCTAAACTACTCCAGGTCGTCGTCAGCGGGCTGCACGTAGTAGTAGGCACCTCCGGTGTAGTAGGGGTCGTCGTCGACGGTGGCGTCTGGCTCCTGGACTCCAGCATCTGGTTGCGACAACCAGAAAGGACGGAAAAGGGGAAAAGGGGGGGGGGGAGAAAGCAACCGTGAGTACTCATCCAAAGTACTCGCAAGCAAGGAACTACACTACATATGCATGGGTATATGTGTAAAGGGCCATATCAGTGGACTGAACTGCAGAATGCCAGAATAAGAGGGGGATAGCTAGTCTTATCGAAGACTACGCTTCTGGTCACCTTCGTCTTGCAACAGGCAGAAGAGGGTAGGTCGAAGTCCTCCAAGTAGCATCTCCAAGTAACATCTCATAGCATAATCCTACCCGGCGATCCCCTCCTCATATCCCTGAGGTAGAGCGACCACCGGTTGTATCTGTCACTTGGAAGGGTGTGTTTTATTAAGTATCCGGTTCTAGTTGTCATAAGGTCAAGGTACAACTCCAAGTCGTCCTGTTACCGAAGATCACGGCTATTCGAATAGATTAACTTCCCTGCAGGGGTGCACCACATAGCCCAACACGCTCGATCCCATTTGGCCGGACACACTTTCCTGGATCATGCCCGGCCGCGGAAGATCAACACGTCGCAGCCCCACCTAGGCAAAACAGAGAGGCCAGCACGCCGGTCTAAACCTAAGCGCACAGGGGTCTGGGCCCATCGCCCATAGCACACCTGCACGTTGCGTACGCGGCCGAAAGCAGACCTAGCCTAGTGGCGTTCCAGTCCAATTCGGCGCGCGCCGCTCCGTCGCTGACGTCTGAAGTGCTTCCGCTGATACCACGACGTCGGGATACCCATAACTACTCCCACGTAGATGGTTAGTGCGTATAGGCTCGTAGCCAGACTCAGATCAAATACCAAGATCTCGTTAAGCGTGTTAAGTGTCCGCGAACGCCGAACAGGGCCAGGCCCACCTCTCTCCTAGGCGGTCTCAACCTGCCCTGTCGCTCCGCCACAAAGATCCACACAGAGGGCCGTTGGGACAAAGGTCCTTTCAGCCCCCAATCCGTGAATCACTCGCGGGTACTCTTCGAGCTGACCCGACTTTAGTCACCATCTGTATAGTATGTATGTATGTATGGTATATACCCGTGATCACCTCCCGAGTGATCACGGCCCAATAGTATAGCAAGGCAGACTGACAAGAATGTAGGGCCAATGATGATAAACTAGCATCCTATACTAAGTATTTAGGATTGCAAGTAAGGTATCAACAGATGTAGCAACAATGTCAGGCTATACATCAGAATAGGATCAACGGAAAGCAGTAACATGCTACACTACTCTAATGCAAGCAGTATAGAGTAGAATAGGCGATATCTGGTGATCAAGGGGGGGGGCTTGCCTGGTTGCTCTGGCAAGAGAGAGGGGTCGTCAACTCCGTAGTCGAACTGGGGCATCAGCATCGTCACGGGGTCTACCAAAGAGAAGAGGGGGGAGAAATAGTAAATACATAGCAAGCAAGTGTATAACAGGATAACAGGCAGAGCTAGACGTGTTCTAACGCGGTATGAGGTGATACCGGTGAAGGGGGAAGCATCCGGGAAGTATTCCCGGGGTTCCGTGTTTTCGGGCAGAGGAGCCGGAGGGGGAAAGTTGCGAGTTCGATAGGTTAGGGGGTGTGGCAGACGAACGGGTTGCGTATCCGGAATCGCCTCGTCGTTCTGAGCAACTTTCATGTTGAAAATATTTTAATCCGAGTTACGGATTAAAAGATATGATTTTTAAAAGATTTTAACAATTTTGGAATTTAATTATTTATTTAATTAATTCGAAAAAAATGTATTTATGACGTCAGCATGATGTCATGCTGACGTCAGCAGTCAACAGGGTTGACTGAGTCAACCCTGACAGGTGGGTCCCGTTCGTCATACACTGGTAACTAATTAACCTAATTAAGTTTAATTAACAGAAGTTAATTAGGTTAATTAGTCATTAGGTTAATTATTAGTCAGGATTAATTAGATTAATTATTTACTTAATTAATTAATTAATTAATTAATTAGTTTTATTCATTTTTATTTACATTTATTTAAATTTCATTTTCCTTTTCTTTTTATTT
>NC_041392.1:9372530-9379634 GCF_002162155.2 Triticum dicoccoides
TTTTATTCTTTTTTTTTATTTCTTTTCCTTTTGTTTTAATTCAATTTAAAATATTTATGCATTTTATAAAACTGTATCTTCTACACCATAATTATCTATGTAATATTTAGTACAAACCGAACATTTTATTTTAATGTTTGAAAACTTTTATTGTTTTCCTGTAATTAAATTTTGAATTTGTTTCGGTTTTGAATTATCTAGGGTTTATCAACAGTAACCGAGGTGACGTGGCATCATTAGCGGGGGATCACTGTAGCTTAATTATCCGGGCGTCACAATTCTCCTCCACTTCAAGAAATCTCATCCCGAGATTTAAGAGGGGGAATAAGGGGGAAAGGTCTGGTTACGAAATGCTAACGAACCTTCTCAGTCTTGGTTGCTCTTCTTGAAGAGGTCGATCCATTACATCGACGTCTTCATTTCTCTGCTTCAGGTCATCATGGTGATGTCGTCCTTTTTTTTGGGAACTCCAATGTACTTACGAATAGGTAAGGGGCAGCTCAGCTACGACAGAATGTTTATGAGGGAAACAATCTGGGGGTTAACCCATGAATGAGCGTAAGATTATCTCTCGAGCTGAACATATCGAATACATCAAGAGTAAGGTACGAAGGTACAATAAGGGGTTCCAAGTGGATAGATAGTTGCTCGAAGTCTGAACCAGAGTGAGAAAGGGTTTCAGAGCAACGAGAGTAAGTATTGCGTCTGATACCAGAATAGAGCACTAGGAAGGTGGCCCGTGAATAAAATACGAAGCCAAGCGCGAGGATTAACTTCGACAACAGGGTGTATAGGAGGGTCAGGTTTCGATCCTGTGGAACTGTGGGTTATAGGCCCACCATGTGGGTAAAAAGTAGAAAGGGGGCTGACATCTTGCACGGTCATGATAGCAAGGCAATTCAGAGGGTAGCCTGCCAGTTATGTCGGCATCAACATCGATACCAAGGGCGAGGGACCAAGAGAACCACTTTCCTGCTCGTTGAACGAGGCGGGCCAATAGGCAAGGTTCTCGTCCATCGGTGGCTACCAAAATGTCATCAACACTAGTAACAGGGTCATACTAATAGAGTGGTGCAACGAGGTGCTTACCTAAGCAGTGAATTATTACTGCTTAGAGTATATAGACCACAAGAAAGGTCAAGGAAACCAATGGAAAGGAAATTGTGATCATCAGGATAAACAGAACAGTGGAAAGGAAAATGCGTTTAAACACATATTTCAGGGGTATATCCTTCCCAAGGTGAAGCAGAGCATGATATCCATGATAGGATATAATGTAGAAAACTCATTAGGTAAGGGGAGAGAAATTTCATGACATTACCCATACAACAGTGTTTGAATAATTGATAAAGGAAATTTAGCATGGTGCTTCAAAATGTGCAGAGTACCATAGACATGCTTCGAGATAGCATTGACAAGGTCATCAAGTAAGGTTCAGAATTTGGATGCACGAAGGATCCATCAGGAACAACTTGTAAAGTAAGTTTTACAATTTCCGCATGGAAAAATCACTAACCTTGCTTAAGAAGGGAGCTATGACAATAGGTCCTCCGGCCAGGTGTACTAGGCATGACACCACCTTACCAGGTTATATAAAGACCAATGTTATGACTCTTGGAAAAGGTTCCAACCATCGTATCTGACCGAGATTCAGATCTGATTGGTGTCAGGATAACTCAGACTCGGGATACCTGAGAAGAAAGGTGTAACACACATTGTCGAGATGACATTGTAAGATTCTCGGGAATTGAACTATGGAAGCGAGTTCCGAAACAAGAGTTCTCCACTAATCCAAGGAGAGATGAGGAGGTGGCTGATGGATTCAGCAACATTTTGTCAAGATTTCCAAAAAAATGAATTTCCACAATCAGGTGAACAAAGAGATATCATTTGTCGGATCAAATGATATAATGATGTATGCTTGAGGAAACATACTCAATTAAACATTGGTTGAAAGGTGCACCCGAATATGGGTTGGGTTGCACGATCAATGTTCGAATGATGATTCAATAAGCAATAGATTTAGAATGAAACTATAGACCAATAACTTCAAAGCAATAGGGTTGCTAGAAGTTTAGAATTTACACATCACAGACCATTTGTCGGTATTCTGGTTAGAAACAACACGGAGACCAAGAAAAGAACGCAAAAGGCGGAAGATATTACTATATCAAGAACTCTCAAGAGGTGGTAAAATTACCACGACATTCTTGACATAAAAGGTGGTAAAATTCCAAGGTAAAGATGAACAAATGCTGGATAGCAAGGATCTCAAGGTATAACACAAAACACGAATAAGTTTGTGTTGAACGGAAGGCAATAAAGTGGTCACTGATAACACAAATCATAGAGGGCAAGGATGGTATTACTCAACATGAATTCAACTGGTATTCTAGATGAGCTCAGAATGTTGATGATCACGACACCTTTGTCACGAGAGTTCGTGAAGATGTAATCGATCGACGACGACATCAAGTCAAAGTAATGATGAAGTGAAAGGTTATTGGAACCAAGGGTACGAGACAACTCGAAACCAAGCTTGTTGTTCAAGGCGAAATGGTATGACGATGAGGATCGACGTAAGGTTAGTTCATCGTCGAAAATTGTGCTCCGAGAAGAAGGACCGGGTAGCACAGTTAATATCATCACGACAATGATATAGCCAAACAGGCTAGGAATGGCGTGATCGGGTACAAACTCGTATTTATAGAAGCTTACTGAAGAGTTGTTGAACCGTAGTGCGGACTCGGTTCAGTTATCGGTGTCTTTGAGTGTATAATAACTCAGAGCCCGTGAAAAATTGGAATTAGTTGGAAGGTAGCACTTGATGAAGAACTCATAAGAAGTTATGCAGTTTCATGATAACCTCGAGATACCAGGGGGGTAATACTCGACACAAGATCAAAGTAAAGATTGGACTGGCGTATTGATCCATAGAAGACAATTGTTTTAACTTGTCCGAGAAATGAGATCAAAGAAGAACAATCATGGTCGGAACCACGGTTGAAAAAGGCCAGATCCTAGATATAAGATGAACTTATACCAAAGGAATAATTTATTTAAGAGAAGCTTTAATAATAAGATCTACATCGTGTCCATGGGCATGAACACAAGTTCAAGGTCGACTCCCACTTCTCCAATGCATAACCTTTCATTTACTTCTCACGTTCGATGAAGTTGCAGTGTTGAAATTTTATCTGGTGAAGCACCAGAAGAGTACGACTCGTGAAACTTTCGAGTTCACACCTATTAAGGAAGGCATAGGTTCAACCCATTAGGGCATCTTAGAATCATATACCAAATCTTCAGAAGTAATTAACTCAAGCCCAAAGGCAGAGCATGGTTGAGAAAGCAGAGGATACAATCTACCAAAGGCATTATGTATCAGAGGAAAGGCTCACAAGGTTATTGAATATGAAGGGCGTTGTCAGATAAAATCCAACAAAGGATCTGGTGGTCCACAAGGGATCTGACGTGAGCATCGGTACTCAACTAGAGGAAGAAGATTGCAAGGAGATCAGATTATAGAAACAACTGACTAACTCAATTGTCAAATGCAAAGGGATTATGATTTCCAAATCAAGGGATCAGAAGCAATGCTCTGAGTAGGGATGGATAAGTTGAATAGCCTTAGGGTACAATCAATGACAATTGGATTGGTCGAGAACCAATTCCAGTTAAAAGAATGGCAGCTTAGCCGGAGAAGTAATTTATAAGGATCAATGATGATTGCGTGCATTCGCAAACATATTGAGTCAACAGACTCAAAATGATAATGATAAGGAATGTCATTAAGACTACGAGACTTATGGGATTAACCATAATGCGAGCAAACAAGAATCTCAAGAGCCAAAGGCTCCAGAGGATTTTCGGAAGATCGAATAGTATTTTGAAGACTTTTGTGAAACTCATGAACAACTGGGGATAAGCGGTTACTCGATAAATGCGAGAATTAACCGTAGGGGTATTCAAGTGACAAGAACAGCAAGGCAGTAAGCTCAAGGGATTATCGAAACCACGACGAGTTTTTCAGGGTATCTTGTAATAACAAGACCACTTGGGATGGATGTAAGAATAACAAATGCAAGTAGTTATCCATAAGGGTTTGCGGTGGAAGGTGAATTGCAAACGCGATGAACACAAGTTCTCGGTTTAACAGTGGAGAGTATCTTCAGGGTCTTCTGGTGCAGCAGACGATCATCAGTAATAAGGGGCTCTCCGGGTGAAAGTGATAACGAGATCCTAATGTTAGATTTAGTAAACTTCATTTAACCCGAATAGAGGAGAGATCAGAGTCCCAGAGTAAAGGTCGAGGAGTAAAAGATCCTAGTACCACCCGATGGCGACGTGGGCCCGTAAGGCTCACAGCCATGTTAGTAAAAGTTTTGTAGTGACTAGACTCGACTTCGGCCAAGGAGTGTGGAAGGGGGATTCCTACAGGCAGTCGGCTCTGATACCAACTTGTGACGCCCCCGATTCAATCGTACACTAATCATGCACGCAAATGTGTACGATCAAGATCAGGGACTCACGGGAAGATATCACAACACAACTCTACAAATAAAATAAGTCATACAAGCATCATAATACAAGCCAGGGGCCTCGAGGGCTCGAATACAAGTGCTCGATCATAGACGAGTCAGCGGAAGCAACAATATCTGAGTACAGACATAAGTTAAACAAGTTTGCCTTAAGAAGGCTAGCACAAACTGGGATACAGATCGAAAGAGGCGCAGGCCTCCTGCCTGGGATCCTCCTAACTACTCCAGGTCGTCGTCAGCGGGCAGCACGTAGTAGTAGGCACCTCCAGTGTAGTAGGGGTCGTCGTCGACGGTGGCGTCTGGCTCCTGGACTCCAGCATCTGGTTGCGACAACCAGAAAGGAAGGAAAAGGGGGAAAAGGGGGGAGAAAGCAACCGTGAGTACTCATCCAAAGTACTCGCAAGCAAGGAACTACACTACATATGCATGGGTATATGTGTAAGGAGGCCATATCAGTGGACTGAACTGCAGAATGCCAGAATAAGAGGGGGATAGCTAATCCTGTCGAAGACTACGCTTCTGGTCACCTTCGTCTTGCAACAGGCAGAAGAGGGTAGGTCGAAGTCCTCCAAGTAGCATCTCCAAGTAACATCTCATAGCATAATCCTACCCGGCGATCCCCTCCTCATATCCCTGAGGTAGAGCGACCACCGGTTGTATCTGGCACTTGGAAGGGTGTGTTTTATTAAGTATCCGGTTCTAGTTGTCATAAGGTCAAGGTACAACTCCAAGTCGTCCTGTTACCGAAGATCACGGCTATTCGAATAGATTAACTTCCCTGCAGGGGTGCACCACATAGCCCAACACGCTCGATCCCATTTGGCCGGACACACTTTCCTGGGTCATGCCCGGCCGCGGAAGATCAACACGTCGCAGCCCCACCTAGGCAAAACAGAGAGGCCAGCACGCCGGTCTAAACCTAAGCGCACAGGGGTCTGGGTCCATCGCCCATAGCACACCTGCACGTTGCGTACGCGGCCGAAAGCAGACCTAGCCTAGTGGCGTTCCAGTCCAATTCGGCGCGTGCCGCTCCGTCACTGACGTCTGAAGTGCTTCGGCTGATACCACGACGTCGGGATACCCATAACTACTCCCACGTAGATGGTTAGTGCGTATAGGCTCGTAGCCAGACTCAGATCAAATACCAAGATCTCGTTAAGCGTGTTAAGTGTCCGCGAACGCCGAACAGGGCCAGGCCCACCTCTCTCCTAGGCGGTCTCAACCTGCCCTGTCGCTCCGCCACAAAGATCCACACAGAGGGCCGTTGGGACAAAGGTCCTTTTAGCCCCCAATCCGTGAATCACTCGCGGGTACTCTTCGAGCTGACCCGACTTTAGTCACCATCTGTATAGTATGTATGTATGTATGGTATATACCCGTGATCACCTCCCGAGTGATCACGGCCCAATAGTATAGCAAGGCAGACTGACAAGAATGTAGGGCCAATGATGATAAACTAGCATCCTATACTAAGTATTTAGGATTGCAAGTAAGGTATCAACAGATGTAGCAACAATGTCAGGCTATACATCAGAATAGGATCAACGGAAAGCAGTAACATGCTACACTACTCTAATGCAAGCAGTACAGAGTAGAATAGGCGATATCTGGTGATCAAGGGGGGGGGGGCTTGCCTGGTTGCTCTGGCAAGAGAGAGGGGTCGTCAACTCCGTAGTCGAACTGGGGCATCAGCATCGTCACGGGGTCTACCAAAGAGAAGAGGGGGAGAAATAGTAAATACATAGCAAGCAAGTGTATAACAGGATAACAGGCAGAGCTAGACGTGTTCTAACGCGGTATGAGGTGATACCGGTGAAGGGGGAAGCATCCGGGAAGTATTCCCGGGGTTCCGTGTTTTCGGGCAGAGGAGCCGGAGGGGGAAAGTTGCGAGTTCGATAGGTTAGGGGGGTGTGGCGGACGAACGGGTTGCATATCCGGAATCGCCTCGTCGTTCTGAGCAACTTTCATGTTGAAAATATTTTAATCCGAGTTACGGATTAAAAGATATGATTTTTAAAAGATTTTAACAATTTTGGAATTTAATTATTTATTTAATTAATTCGAAAAAAATGTATTTATGACGTCAGCATGATGTCATGCTGACGTCAGCAGTCAACAGGGTTGACTGAGTCAACCCTGACAGGTGGGTCCCGTTCGTCATACACTGGTAACTAATTAACCTAATTAAGTTTAATTAACAGAAGTTAATTAGGTTAATTAGTCATTAGGTTAATTATTAATCAGGATTAATTAGATTAATTATTTACTTACTTAATTAATTAATTAGTTTTATTCATTTTTATTTACATTTATTTAAATTTCATTTTCCTTTTCTTTTTATTTCAAAAACGTTCTGCGGGTGGGGCCTGCATGTCATAGACAGAGAGGGGGGGGTGGACCGGTCAGCCCAGCTGACCGAGTCAACCAGACCGGGGGGGGCCCTGGGCCCACCAGTCAGTGGCCCAGGCGTGGCCCCGGTTCGTGCCACGTCGGCAGTGGCTGGCGGCTTGACGCCGGCGATGCCAAAACGCGGCGGAGGGCCTCGGGCCTTCGACGGGAGCAC
>NC_041392.1:9380269-9386078 GCF_002162155.2 Triticum dicoccoides
TTTTATTCTTTTTTTTTATTTCTTTTCCTTTTGTTTTAATTCAATTTAAAATATTTATGCATTTTATAAAACTGTATCTTCTACACCATAATTATCTATGTAATATTTAGTACAAACCGAACATTTTATTTTAATGTTTGAAAACTTTTATTGTTTTCCTGTAATTAAATTTTGAATTTGTTTCGGTTTTGAATTATCTAGGGTTTATCAACAGTAACCGAGGTGACGTGGCATCATTAGCGGGGGATCACTGTAGCTTAATTATCCGGGCGTCACATTTATCCTAGGTGGCATTTTAATTTTTCACATAAAGAAATGTGGTATTTGATCCCATTTTCAATCAAGTGTATATAGAAAGACTTGATAGAATAAATTCCATTTCTAGCCAGAGTCCATTTGAAGAATGAAGCACAAGCTTCTTTGATGTGATCCCACAATTCAAGAGCATCTCCAGTGAGGGTTCTCCTAAATTTTATAGTCAATCCCATTATCAAGGACATCTTTGACAGTTTTTTATCAAAGCAAATAATATATAATCTTGGAAAACTAAATTTCTGAGCTTTGGGCCCTATCCACCAATCTTCCTAGAATCTCACATTTCTCCATCTCCCACATTAAATCTACAAAGGGAAATGAAATGATCTCTATGCTTTAATATTTCACACCAGAATTGAGAATCCCCTTGCCTGTTGTGACTACATTCAAGCATTTTTTCTTCTCATATTTACTAATAATTATTTCCTGCCAAAGACCATCTGAATTTAGCAGTTTCCACCACCACTTGCATAATAATGCTTTGCTCATCGGGGTTGAGTTTTGTATTCCCAGTCCCCCATATCTTTAGGTTTGCTGACCTCTGACCATTTAACAAGATTTTATTTTTACTTATCATTATTTTCATGCCACATCAATCTAGCCCTAAAAAAATCCATGCATTTACAAACACCCACTAGCAGCCCATAAAAAGACATCATAAAGTATGGGACCCTAGTTAGGGAAGACTGGATCAGAGTGATCCCCCGGCACTAGCCAGTAATCTACCCTGCCAATTTCACATTTCCCTTCCACCTTTTCCTCAGGAGGTTCCCAATGTTTGTTCCTAACCCTTTTTCATCTACAGGCAACCCCAGATATTTCATAGGTAGAGTGCCAACAAGGCAGGTAAAGATTTTGGAATATTCATTTGCCTTATCGACAACATTTCCAAAAAGGAAAGTTCACCTTTATGGAAGTTAATTTTTAGACCAGACATTTGTTCAAAAAGGAAGATCACATACTTTAAATTGTGTGCACTTTCATAATCATAATGCAGCAAGAAGATGGTGTCATCTGCATATTGCAGCATGTTTATCCCATTTGTAACATTTTCATCTAGGACCCCTTTTAGTAGGCCAGTTTTCTTAGCATTATCGAGCATTATAGCAAGGCATCTGCTGCCGAATCAAAATTTAAAGGGGATAAAGAGTCCCCTTGTCCTAATCATTTTTTAGTGGGAAAATAAGCCCCCAAGTTATCATTTACCTTACACAAACTTTACCTCCTCTAATAGTTTTCATAACCCAATCTATCCATTTGTATGGAAATCCCTTCATTTTACACATTTGAAAAAAAGACCATTTAATTTTATCATAGGCCTTTTCAAAATCTACTTTAAGAAGCAAAGCACTTTGTTTCTTTCTATGTATACTGTCTAGAGCTTCATGAAGAGTTAAGACCCCTTCCATAATATATCCACCTTTAACAAAAGTAGTTTGCATTGTAGAAATAACTTCAGCAACCACCAAATTGGGTCTGTTCATCAAGACTTTGGTAACAATTTTAAAACTCACATTTAACTATTTTATCATAGGCCTTTCCAAAATCTACTTTAAGAAGCAAAGCACTTTGTTTCTTTCTATGTATACTATTTAGAGCTTCATAAAGAGTCAGGACCCCTTCGATAATATATCTACCTATAACAAAAGCAGTTTGAATTGGAGAAATAACTTCAGCAGCCGCCAAGTTGAGTCTGTTCATCAAGACTTTGGTAACAATTTTAAAACTCACATGTAACAAACAAACGGGTCTGAATTTTTGAATTTGATTTGTATTTTTATATTGGACACTAGGGTAATAATGCCATAGTCCAGTCTGCTGATATCTGTTGATCCTTCTGTAAAATCATCTAAAAGAGCCTTCAAATCATTTCTCAAAATAAATCGCAGAAGCGCTGATAAAATTCAGTAGTGAAGCCATCTTGACAAGGAGATTCACTATGAGCCATAAAAACAACATAATTAGTCTCCTCTAGAGAGAATTTCTTAGTCAATTTGTCACTGTGTTCTTTGGAGTTTTTCTTGGCATTATCAGCATCTAATGAAAAATAGGAATTATCAGGAGGACCAAAAATATTTTTGTAGAAGAGAGTGATGTAATTCATCAAGTTTTTATCTCCTTCAATTCTCCCTTCCTCTTGGTCTAGACAAATAATTTTCTTTATCCTACGCCTGCCATTGGCCTTGGCATGTGAAATGTTTAGTGTTGCCATCACCCTCTATCAATTCATCTACTTTAGCACTTTGTTTCCATTTAGTTTCTTCATGTTGTGGAGCCCCCTCTAGCAATTCATCTACTTTAGCACTTTGTTTCCATTTAGTTTGTTCCTGGTCAAGGAGCCTATCCAACGGGGCTCTAAGCTCCATTTGTTCATTTCTATCTTCAGTAGTGAGCCTAAAAATCTCATAGTGCATATCAATAGCATCAAGCTTATAGAGTACATCTTTTTTAGCTCTATGTACCAGGCATTCATGTTCCTCTTCCACCCTTTTAATTTAGGTCTAAGTAATCTAAACCTAGTTTGCCATTTATCTATATTGCTACTAGTAATGTTTGGATCATGCAAAACATCACATACAATTTTGTCAATTCCTTCTCTCAAAAGCCAGGAATTTTCAAATCTAAATATAGGATTAGATCTCTATATATCACTAAAATCTAGAAAAAGAGGAGTATGGTCAGATTTTTCTCTGACCAAGGCAGAAACCTTTGTCAAAGGGAATGTCTCTTCCCATTAATTCCACACTACAGAGAATTATGTCAACCTTTTGAAAGGTGGGGACAGGGAGATTATTTCCCCAGGTGAATTATCTACCATGCATTTCTAATCCTCTAACCCCAGCTTGTTCCAAAATAGCATTAAAGAGGAAGCTCGAGTGATGAGGAGATCCTGGGTAGTTTTTGTCAGCGGCTTTTCTATTTAAGGTAAAATCTCCACCTATTTAAATAGGGTTAACATTATCTTGGCAAATTCTAGATATTCAGCAAGGAAAGCAACCTTTCTATCTGGCTGGGCTTCCCCATAAACTACTATCAGGTCCCAAATCAGCCTTGTTTTCAAATCTTGAACAGTCATTTTGATGTGTTGTTCACCTTCACCTTGTGAAATCACATCAAGCATAGTATAATTGACCACCAGTAACATGCCGCCATATTTACCTCTAGGAGAAACATGCCAATGAAAATCTCTACCAGCACATACATTTTGCAAATAAGTTCTAGAAAATTGTTGTCCCATAGTTTCTTGTAAGCTAAGAAAATTAACTTTCATATCCATGATCATTTATCTAAGAAATCTTTTCTTAATATCAGCACCAAAACCTCTCATATTCCAAAATACACCTCTCATCTTTTTTCCCCAGATTTTTCAAAGGTTTTGATAATAATAAAAGTTTTGCCACCAGAATTTCTAGTGTTTATGTCTTTATTTTTCCCTTTTTTGGAGAGAAGTCCCTCTCAACTTATCCCAATCATCAATATTGTCTTCATCATTACTTTCTTCGTCATGTTCTATCAATTCTTCTAAGCTATGCTCCCCAGTTTCAATAATATGTGTTATTTCAGGAATGTGGACATCTTTTGTATTTGTATTATTATTAACAACCCACAAATCAATTCTAGCATGTTCCACTGCTTTAATAAGCTTAATATCGCGTTCAATCACATCAATATTTTTACCTAAACTAACCTCCACACCACTAGCCACTTTCCGCAAGTAACTATGAGATGGAAGCAATAAAGCAGGAGAATTATGCTCACCCTAGTTGTCCTTCTTAGCAGCTCTCTCTTTGCTAAAGCAGTAATGTTGCGATCTTCTTTTCCTTTGAGCCTCTCACATCTTCTAAGTCTCTCTTCTTCTTTTAGGTCTAGTTCTCCTCTTCCTGTCATTTTGACGTTAGTTTCAAAGGAATCTTGTTCCTGGCTGACATTATAATCAAGTGCCTTCAAGTACCCCATCCCTATTTCCTGTTCAAGCAATTCCATTTATGTCATGCCTTTTCCTGTAGCCACACCTTCCCCTTTAAGCTCACCACCATCCAAAGTCCCATTTTCCCTCTCTAGACTTTTATCATCAGATTGCGATCCTCTCACTTCATCAACTGGCTTTACATTAATTTGTAGCAGTTCATGATGATTTTTCACCTCGCTCTCTAGAATTTGTTTAATAATTTATATTTCTTTCCTCTTTTTCTCTTCCATCATTAGCTGAGCAGCCAGTCTGGCAGCCATCTCCTTTGCCAATCTGAGCCTCATGAGCAAATTATGTTCCTCTTTCTTGTTCACAACCACCTCTTGCTCTATATATATTACCACTATAGCCTCCCAACAAAAGCTTTGCTCTACCCATCCCCATGCACAACATGTTCGTACTGTATAAGCCCCAGGCTCCCCAGACTTACATTGTGTTTGACAAGGTCAGTTTGTTTGTTTTTCTTATGCAGATCATTGTCTCTTTGTTTAGGAACACCTTCCAAAGATAAGAAGTCAAATATTTTCCCTTTCTTCCCATCATCAAACTTATACCATCCTTGTTCTGCAATGGACTCAAATTCAAAACCAATGTCATACATCAACTTATCTTTTGTAGTGATTTTAGTCCCAGACTCCCAGCTGGAATCTTGTGCAAGTCTCTCACCCCAAATTTCAATCCAATTTCTTCGTTTGAATGAATATGTTCTACATCAACCTCCACCACAGGCCCCAAAGCAGATCCAATCTCATAGATTCCTCGGTAATGTCTCAAAGTGTCAGGCTCCAGAAGTCAACCTCCACTATGGCCCCTGTTCCCAACAGAGTGAATTTCTCAAAAACTATAATTCCACCAACTTGGCCTTGTTAGGGAATCTCATTAAGAAAGGTTTTGGACTTTGAAATTTATCTCTCCATGTCCATCCCCATTAATTTTTTTGCCGAAACCTTGAGCTATAGTAGTTTGATTCAGCTGTCCTGAGTAAACAGTTATCAGCGCCTTAGGATTAGCATGTTCTACAATAGAGATGTCTTTTTTTATTTTGCACCAGCAGACAACCAAGCCCCTTAGCACTATATCCTATATACTTTGCAACAAGTTTAGTCTGCTTCAACACAATACACTCTTTTGTGCTATGTGAGGGTCTTTGGCAGACCACACTGAATACCTTACCTTGCACTCGTTTTTTAGATGCCCCTCTCCCTTACAATTGGCACAGAACAACTCCTTTGACCCACTAGCATCATTTTTCTTGTTTGTGTCTTTGCCCCCATCTTCTTTTCCAACTCCTTGAGTTTGTAGAACTGCCTGCTTAGGTACATTGGCAAGCAAATACTGATATTGTTGTGCATTTTGTTCCTAATGCATAAATCCAAATTGGCCCAAACCCAAGCCAACATGAACCATTTGAGGGTAATTCTGGTTCGGCATAACAGGAACCCCCCCCCCCCCCTTGCATCTGTAAATTGCTCCCCTGTCCACCAGGCTACTGAAAACTTGAATTACCTTCTACAAATCCATTAC
>NC_041392.1:9386313-9387429 GCF_002162155.2 Triticum dicoccoides
AACAATTCTGCCCAAATTGCAAACTATCTTGCTGACCCATAAATCTAACAGAGTTATACCCTCTTGCCTAACCAACAAAATCATTCCCTTGTCCAATTGTATCCCCTTTGCTTCCAGATCCACTACTATTAGTCCCAGATCCGCCTCTGAAACCACCATCTCCCTCTCTATGGTCGAAATTATCCGGGTCTCTATGATCTCGCCTTCCAAAATCTCTGCTATAATTGTTCCCAAATGTAAAAAACGAGTTCCCTCTCCCCCCCAAACCACCTCTGCTCATCTTTAGACGCCAATTATCTTGTCTCCCAGCCATCCTTGCTTCTTCCGTCAACAGATCTTCTTCTACTTCTTCCCTCCCAGCTCTATCTGCCGCCACACTCTCGTTAGGGTTTGGTGATGACAAGAAGTGTGGCTCCGACAAGGGAGGGAGCGGAGTCCAGGTGTTAAATACCCCTAGCCTCCCAGTTTTATCTGGACCTCCACACCAAGGCATCCCACTAGGCCCAGCGCTAGTAGGCCCAAAGCCCTCATCAGTAGTTCCTAGGCCCAATCCGCTGTTACTTCTCAAGCTACAGATCTCAAATATCTGAATCCCCCTCCCAATTGAGCTCAAAAGAAAAAACCTCTAACATCTCATTGATAGGTATTATGTTAGTCATCCCAATCTTTTCAAGCTCAGCATCTGTGATACATAATTTTTTTCCTCTAATCCCTTTCTAGTGAAATCATCTTCCCCTTCTATATCCATCAAATATCCAGGAAGACGACATAAATCACAAGCTTTGGGAATGAGATGCTTATTTTTTATCAATGCTAAATCAATTTTTTAGTTATGTATCTTCGCCAATCAGGAGAATTGACAGATATGAGATGATTCTGACAATCTACATCACCCCCAATCTATTCATCCTCTATTTTTTGTTCTCCATTTTAAGTAGCAAACTCTGAACACATTCGTTCATTTGAGATTTGATTCTATGATTCGCTCCTCTAATACGACCACATTGCATTTTCATATTGTTACCCCAACTCCCACTATCAACATTAGTAACTAGGTGAAGGTAACGAGAATCAATACGATCTAGAAAATCCAAACGTAGTTTGGAGCCACTAACG
>NC_041392.1:9387630-9397171 GCF_002162155.2 Triticum dicoccoides
ATCAGAATCATCACCTGAATCCTCGCTAGCCAGCATCCAGATGCGGTTGCTGGCTAGCGTAGAATTCATGCATCATTTCCCATGAGTTGCGCCGAGCGGTGGGGGGTCGGAGTCGCTGGAGGTGGTGCTAGCTGGGTGGAACGCCGAGGTGGAGCGGTCTGGGGCACCATCTCTGGCATGTGAGTCACCACCGGCCCATCCTGGATCACAATCGGGGCCAGAGCCGACGCCGGCGCTAGAAGGGCTAGCACCGTCTCGTGGGATCTGAGTGCCCATGCCCGCATAGCCAGAGCCAATGGAGTGGTGTCGAACGAGACGAACGCTATCCACCTCTACGCCGTCGCCCTCACCGACGAATTGGCCTGATCCATCACCCACATGAGGATCTTTAGTGAGTGCCTGCGCCTCGCCCTGCCAAACAATGATTCCACCTCCTTTGTCAGGCCATCTCGAATCGCTCACGCTTCCGCTTGCAATTCCCCCTTGCTGCTGAACCAAGATTCGATATCGAGCAGACGGGCGCAATTCCTCACATCCCCGCCCATAAACATCCACATCTTCTCTTCCTCAATCTCCACCATGCTCACAGTCGCTTGCACTAGGAGGTTTGGGAGCAGCCGCCTCACACTGACCAAGGTAGGGGAGGAAGTGGAATATAGAACGCGAGCGAGTTAACCCACGTGGCCAACCACTCGAATTAAATCCCCCATGGCTGGCACTTCTACTATGATCGGTCCCGAGGTGCGCGTCGCATCGCACTGCCCCGCATCCTCGATGCACACGAAGTGACACGGAAACGTGACCATGGCGCACAAGGTCAGGAGCGCCCCTCGACTCACTCATGAGTCAAACCACACATACGCTCTCGTCAACGAGGAGCAGCTTCGTGGTAGAGGCGCAGCGCACCACCGCCACCCAGTGGTACATGAGTACTACGACCGCCCTTAGGTTGGGATGTACCACGCCGGCCACCATCGATCGTTGGAGTCGCCCGGGGCATATCGCCAGAGACGTGTCATCCTCCTAGATAGATGCTTTTCAAGAAATGATAGATGTAGAAAGGTCATCTATAAAAGAAGCCAACTGATTGAATATATGAGGCGTCCCCTCAAAAAAAAAAGAATATATGAGGCGAGGGAACAAATAGTGCACATAGTATTTCTTAAAATAACACTATTATTCTCCTTGTAGTCCTATGATAACTTCCACTATATGCAACTTCCTAACTGTTCATCACTTCCGCAAAAAGAAAAGATATATGCAAAAATCCAACAGTACAACTATAGTGGATTTCAATTCCTTGTAGGAAACAAACTGACAATAGAAGTACCTCATTACTTTTAAAACTGCTATTCAGAGGAGAAAAAGCCCGAAGAGGTGGTATTCGATAATTTCTAGTTTCTACTCACACAAGGTATAGCTGACCAAGGTAATCAACTGGAAATTGAGATTTCATAACACCCATGCTAGCCTAGCCGTTTGTGAAAACTAGCATCAGAAAAAAAGTGGCCTAGTTGTTTGTGAAAAGTGAGCGCTGTTTCTCATTCATAATACCCTTGCTAGCCTGGTCGTTTCTTTCTGACGCCCTTTGAATGCTTCTCAGCAGCAGTGCTCCTGCAGCATGAAAAGCGACATGGCTTTGAAAGCTCAATTGCACCGTAGATCTGCTGCAAAATGCATTTTTTTCTAAGCGTCCTTATGCCCAGCGAATCAACGATCTAGTATTTAAATTCAGTTGAACATGTACAAGGTCTCCTGCCGTAAATCCTTTTCACATCCACAAGACATGGTGACTTGAAACCAATCTGCTATCTGGTTCCCAAGCCAAATCATTTCGTTTAGATCTTGTCATTACAGGATTACACTGAATCAAGCAAACTCATATTTTAAGCAGGGCACACCTATTCTTGTAGAGATTCAAGGGTTTTGTAAACAGCCAGTAGTTGTAACCATGTAGAAACGAACTGGCAGAACTACCTCATCGCCTTTGACAGTCCTACAAACAAGGGGTTGGGTTTGCTACTCCCTCCGTAAAAAAATGTAAGACGCTTTTATGCAAAAAAAGAAAAGAAAGCAAAACCAAAAATGTCTTACATTTTGGTACAGAGGTCAGTATTAAACTGCAGACAAGGTTAGTATTAATACACGGCAAATGCTGGGCAAGATATGACTTGCTGCATCCATAACCAGCACTGTTTGCAAGCATATAAGGAGCAAAGTGGCAAAGCATGTTATCATCAAACAAATCCCTGCAACACATTGCTATTTGCTGTATAATAAACACGGATACCATATTAAATAAGAGTAAGCAAAGAGTAAGAGATAAGACGCTCACCGCTTCAAATAGTTGGTGCACACAATGATGGTGGGAAACCAGCATATAGTCGAGCATACATGAATGGTTTGCTAAGCTCAGCGAAAAACTCGACCTGCAATGTCTTGACGGCCACGGAAAAACATCCAAATTTCAGCGTCTCTTGTGCAGTTGTGGTGTACAACGCTTCTAGGAGCAGGTATCCCCCGGCTACACCAACAAGAGCAGCATCGTTTACTGGCAATTGGATGACCTTGTTCCAGTGCCATTGGTTATTTCTCAGAATAGAATACGTGAGCCAAAATGGGTCACTATCGTGGTCCTCGCCATAGCCTTCAGTGAGAATTCCGAGCATCCCTTCTGCTGCCTCAACAAGGGCAAAACTGTTAGTCCCTCGTTCAGGTGGGAGGTTGATGGCAGACAACTCCATTGCACGCACGTCCAGCACAAGCAACTCGTTCCGAAAATGCAAATGCCAATAGAAGCATCCGTGGACGAATTGACGATTGGACAACCCACCATGAGAGTGGATAAATGAACCATCGGAAGCAGATGTAGCCTGACCACTCCATTGATCAAATGTATGCGCATGCCACTGTCCTTGTCCACCCAAAGAGGAGGAGAAGACGAGAATGAGCAGTTTAGTTGTGCATTGCGCCACGCACATCACCCAGGGTTCTCCTTATTCTGGCCAGGAGCAAGGAAGACCTCCAGATTGAGGAGGTCCAGTTGAGGTGCCAGCGCTTTCAGGTCGTCTGGAACGGCGGGCAGCAGGACATAGCGGTGGTGAACAGGGTCGCACACAGCTAGGTCCCTGACCCAAAATCGGCTGTCTTCTTTGTCCGGTGCGCCAGCGAGGAGGACACGTCCGTCAAAGAAATCAACTGGACGCCAGGTATGGCCGGGTGTGGAGGGGAGGAAGGATGAGCAGGAGAAGTCGAAGCCAAGGAAGGCGCGAGCGGCGACGGCGGAGGGGTGTGGCGGCTGGGCTGGGCTGAAGGTGTCTTGGAGCAGGCCGAGGAGAGGCGGCGGGTGGAGAGCACGGTATCGGCGCAGGAAGGCGTGGTCGGCGATGACACGGCGGAAGGAGGGGCAGGTGGTGGAGGCGCGGGCGAGGTCTTCGGCAGCGGTGAGGCGGAGGAAGATTTCCTCGAGCATCACATCCGGTATATCGGCCTTGGACGTCGCCGGCGGTGCCATCTGGGTGGTCGGGTGGGGATTCGGTTTGGCCTTCTAAAGGAAAGGCGTGGCGCTTCTCTTCTCACTCTCTCTTCTCTCTCTCTCTCTCTCTCAGGATCGGCGACTGCTGCGTGTTCGTGCGCCGCCGTGGGAGTGGAAGAGAAGGGACAAGGAAATGGGGATCGGGGGCTAGGGTTCAACCTTTTTTTTGGGAACTGCCTAGGGTTCAAGCTTATGCAAAGCTGGCTAAGTGGACCGGGCCAACCAGGGCGGCCCTTGAGCACGCCGGCACGGCCCGCCATGGGCCAGGCGTGGCACGCCCTGGGCCGTGCTTTCGCTGCTAGGCTGAGCACGCGGGCCGGCACAACACATCCCAGTTATCTTTATATATTTCGTATATATATGGCCTAATACTAGCCCGGTAGGTAAAAATAGGACCAAAAAATGCCCAGTAGGCTAAACAGCAGGCGGGCCAGCGTGCCGACGGGCCGGCCCGATTAGCAGCTGGGTCGTGCCTGGGTTGCAGGCTGTAGCACGCAGGCCAGCATGACACGACCCGTATAATAATCGTGCCCCGGCAGGCCGTGTCGTGCCAGGCACAGTTACGATAGGCTGGCCCGGCCCGTTTGGCCAGCTTTGACCTCATGTGGGCAACAAGGGTATTTTGGTCCTCCGTTTTACACCCTATATTAGTATAGTATAAAGAATATGTTTAGATCATGTAGAAAGGGGAAAAACTTGACTTTTTTTGGCAAAGCACTGCAAAAGAGGAATACCCATGAAAACTGCAAATTGCACACGCCGTCACAACCAATGTGTTTAGTTGGATCAGTACATGTCATCGTCGAGGTGAGAGTGTTGTCGAAGTCATCACATTTAGGTTAGTTTGACCTTTGTTGGCTTTATCATGTTTTGTGCGGTGGTACAACACTGTGTATATTAACTTCTCTGTTTTTAGATCCTTGACCCGCCTTGAATTTGTGAAATTGTGATGTTTTTCCCATGAAACGACTACCAGGAAATCCTTCCATAGTCACCCTAATGACCTTCGTCACCAAAGCATCACGACAATTTTCAAGACCTTTCATATAATCTCCAATGAGGATCGGTTGGAGCACGTAGGAGTGCCACCACTACATAAGCCATGTCTGACTAAGGCAAGTAAGAAGCGGGGGAAATCATTTTGAAGTACAAAAACGTTGGGGTGACATGCTGGTACTTAAAATAGGGTTCTTTCTTAGCGCTAATCTTGGCTTTTTCAGCAGTTAGTTATAGCGTGCCTTTCATTCTTCTCTCATTTCGGAAAGATTTGGCGGTATTTCTTATCATGACCTGGTTGAGAGAATATGAAACATCGGTGTAAAAGATTGAGTGGGATGGTTATAGTAAGGGGCAAACCAAGTGCTTCCGTGAAGATGCAAATCAATCAGATCGGAGACAAGGAACGGAGGAGAGGAGAAACTCAACGAAAAAGAAAAAGGGGACTCAACCGACTATCATGAGCGAAGCGAGGGACTTCCTTCTGATTGGATCCCTTGGGAGACATACAAAAATAGAATCAAATCTTCCATGATTCAATACTAGCTAGAAAGTGTATGGACTTAGACTTTGATGACTCCCTAGTGGCCAAGGAAGGCAAAGGAAGCTTTAGCTTCATCCTTTAAACGTCTCATTTACTCTCTCTAGCTCTCGACTTTAAGTATATGAATTTCAGGTATATTGGTCGACGAAAGTGAACATGTATCTTATCTTACGCCACTTACTCTAGTTTTACTTTGTGGAAGACGTCCGATTGAATGATCTCTAGTGGGTTCTATTACCAACTGTACGCAGGCATGTTTCCTTCTTATTTTACCAGCCTCCATGGTTCCGTCAGTGTAGAGGAAAGTCATCAATCCCCTGAGACAAAGACAAAAATGGCAAATAAAAGATACATACCAGAACACATCAACTATGCCATCTGAGCCTATCCACTTGCTAGTCAAGAAAAAAACGATATGTTTCATGGGCTTCTTTTGCTACTCTCTTCACAGTCGCTTTACAAGGGCAACCAAATTCAATAAACAGTTCATGCTAATTCATAGACCATGTTGGTTTCTATGTAAGAGTCATGTCAGACGCTTCCTTCTCATACACATCGGAAGCTACATTTGATCATCCACATTATAGAGTTTTGCAGGTGCTTAAGAGAATGTTATCCAATCAGTTATGACTTGACCATGGTCTAAGCTTAAATTGGTCCTGGTCCATAAAACCAAAGTTGTTGGGCAAGCGCAGAAAAGTCGTCTGAAGGGGAGTTATATTGGAATGGTCAACCCCGGTTAGGTCCCATGCCTAAAACAGGAATAAGTTCCAAACAAAATAGGGGTGATATAAGCCACTGCTCGCCTAAGAATGTACCAACGTAATGCCTACTATGGCTTTTCTGAATGAGGAAGTTATGGGACTTATCTTATATAACAATATATATGGTGGAATGATTCAAAAAAATGTGGGGGTCAAGGTGTATAATGCGAGCTCCACTTTCAGGCAATGAGTTAGCTTAACCTTTGATTTCTTAAGGTTTTAATACAGTCATGTGATCTGTTACTAAGAAAGGAAAAGAAAGGCTGATTGCGACAGCTCAACCGGATGAGACATCTTTTATTTACAGAAATGTGCCTACATTGTTTGATTTACCAGTTCTGGGTATTGGATTTTTGAATAGAGAGAATGAAACTAATACCAGCTTATCGACAACTATGCTTTCAACCAACTCTGCAACCCCAAATCTATACCTACAAATAAAGCAAGGTGCGTTTCTCCGATTTTTTCATCCGTTCACCGCTAAAAAATATTTTGTCTATCCGAGGTGGTACTAAACTTTTGTACGTGCATCTGTTACCAAAGAAAAACGACATGTCCAGAATTTCGTAGGTGGCCCGCGTGTGCCACAGCTCAGTAAGGTCAGCCCATTTTTTCCTGCCCATGCAGCAATAAAATATCCTATTTCCCGCGCAATGCGGCAAATAGTTCAAGCTACGCATAGGAGGCCCAAAACTGGGCCGCCCATTTTTTCCGTGTTATGTTAATGTTTATATTTTCCTTTTTTTGTTTCCTTCTCTTTTTATTTCGTGTTTCTTTTTTATTTTTCACATTACAAGTCTATTTTTTCCTTTTTCTCTGAAATTCGAAATTAAAAAAATGTTTGGAATTTTAATTTTTGATCAAATTTTCTATAAAGTAACGAACTCTAAAAATGTTTTCCTATTTTAAAAATTGTTTGGAATTTTACTTTTTGTCTGTCCAGAATATGGTCAACATTCTATAAAATTTATCATTATTGTTCAAGATTTTAAAAAATGTTCCAAATTCGAAAAATATTCTTGTTCTAGCGATACGTTCAAAAGTCGAAAATAATATTTACATAAAGAAACACATTTTCGAAATATCTTCTGAATTTTGAAAACATGTTCCCATTTCAAAATTGTTCAAAACTTCAAAATTATTCTTATTTTAATAAATAAATATATGTGAATTTCTAGAAATGTTCCATTCAAATTTTTGGTCTTGCTATTCCCAAAAATGCATTGAATTTTCAAAAAATTGTTCATAATTTGGAAAACAAAATCATGTTGCCAAGTTTATTTGGTAGTTCATGTTACGAATTCTAAAATTGTGTTCCTATTTCAAAAATTGTTGCAATTTTATATATTTTACCATTCCGATTTTTTTTGGAATTTTAAAAAATATTCCCATTTTTAGAAAAATGTTTGAATTTTTCCATATTTGTTCAAGATATTAAAAATGCATTTAAAAATGCTACGAATTTGAAAAATATTCTTGTTTTAGTGATATGTTCAAAAATTGTAAATAAATTTTGCATTAAAAATACATTTTATAAATTTCTTCTAAATGTCCCCATTTCAAAAAATGTTCACAAATTTGAAAAGTGTTTGTATATTTATAAAAGGTCCATGCTTTTAAGAAATGTTTGTGAATTTCAAAAAATGCTCCGTTCAACTTTTTTGTTTTTTTAATGTATGGAATTTTTTAAAAACTGTTTGTAATTTGGAAAGTTGTTCGCATTGCCAAGTATATTTTGTAGTTCATCATTATGTTTTTTGGAAAGTTCAAAAAATGAAGAAATGTTTTGAATCTGATGTTGTACTATACTCTTAAATATTCACATTGAGCATTGGTTAGCAGGACGTGTTTGTTTTAGTGGCTAGCAACATGTGATCGGATCTTTGAGGTCATGAGTTTGATTACTCACATACTGGGCTTGCTCCGCATCCAGACATCGAGCTAAGTCGGATTGTTCAGAACAAGGGACATCATAAATTATTGACGGTGGTAGCTTTCAGTGCCAATAAAAAAAGAATATAGTGGTTAATTATAATTGAAAGAAAATGTGGGCACGTGCCGATAAAAGAGAATATATTGGTTTGGTTATAATTAAAGGGCGCTATGTTGAACTAGAGAATATGGACATGTAGGGGTCTTGATCCATTCTTATATTGAGCTAGAGGCATGTAACTTTATTATCCCGTTGCAACAGGCGGGCATGTTGTCAGGACCCCGATTCCAAGTCACATCGATCTAGCCGGTAACACCTCATATCACTTTGCGGCCTCACGCACGGTATTCCCACGGGTGTCGCCTTACCATGACCCAGGACCGTTTGCGCCTTTTGGCTCATGTATATGATAGTGTCGCTAGCATCCATATGACAGAGAACCCGGGCCGACATGGCTAGTCGTGAACCCAAAGCGGCACTAACCTATGGGGACAGGCATACATGAATCACATCGAGCATGTCGATCAGCAGCGTGTGAATCCGGACGGTAGCACTGGCTAACAGGACTCCGGGAACCCAGGCTGTAGCAGGCTAGGCAGGACTCCGGATGTCACCGCGTGACATTTCCCCGAAGGGACAGACACAGGAACAAAGTGAAACACATGCCGGCCAGTCAAGTGTCCTGAGCAGTAGTGCTGGGCTAGCAGGACTCCGGTGAATCGGGCTGTAGCGGACTACTATGGCTCATGGAAGCACAAGACTACATTACCCCATAAGAGAGGCTGCCAAGAATAAAAAACTAGATTGTCGGATCCCACACATACCAAGCATTTCAATCATACACACAATATGCTTGATATGAGTAAATACAACATGGCATCACAACATAACTCTACGACTCAAGTATTTATTCATTAGGCTCCGAGGAGCCAGAAATACAAACATGGGTCTCATGACCCAACAACCACAACATACAAATCAAGCACATGCGGAAGATTAACATGTCTGAGTACAGACATCTACAAATGGAAAAAGGCTAATGCCACAACCGGTTTTTCCGGGTAATAAATTTCCAGAAAAGACCGTCGTGCTCATCAGCCCCAGGATTACTGTTAGCTGATGAGGCTCCAACTGGATACAGAAATTCCAAGCAGAATACAACATATGTAGTACAAGACCATTCTGGCCTGTGAGTACAACAATGGTTTCTAGTGGTTGATGGCGGAAGCGGTTTGTGAAACATCAGTGTCTATGGGACTCCATTTCCCACGGGAACAGCTGACCAGGTTAACTCCTATCTTCGCGAGGTGCTATCTCCATTATGTGAGTTCCGGGGTTGACATCGCGTCGCTCCTCTCCGAGCAAGAAAATCTGGCCAAGACAATAGCCAGGGACAAGCCAGTGAGTACTTTGAATGTACTCGCAAACATTATGAACACAGGTATAATATAGCAATGATGTGCAAAAAAAATAATTTATGCTCATGACGTCAGTCACAAACGATAAATGAAACTCTGATGCGTGCAAGCAAGTTATTTATAGAAATGCAATAACATGGTAGTATTAAAATTTATGAAAACAAATAACAAACAATGCCACAGTCGGGCGTCTGAGCGACACCACATAAAGGGCTTTAAAAGAAATGCCACAGTCGGGCGTCTGAGCGACACCACATAAAGGGCTTTAAAAGAAATGCCACAGTCGGGCGTCTGAGTGACACCACATAAAGGGCTTTAAAAGAAATGCCACCGTTGGGCGTCTGAGCGACA
>NC_041392.1:9397369-9426708 GCF_002162155.2 Triticum dicoccoides
AAGGGCTTTAAAAGAAATGTCACAGTCGGGCGTCTGAGCGACACCACATAAAGGACTTTAAAAGAAATGCCACAGTCGGGCGTCTGAGCGACGCCACATAAAGGGCTTTAAAAGAAATGCCACAGTCGGGCGTCTGAGCGACACCACATAAAGGGCATTAAAAGAAATGCCACAGTCGGGCGTCTGAGCGACGCCACATAAAGGGCTTTAAAAGAAATGCCACAGTCGGGCGTCTGAGCGACACCACATAAAGGGCTTTAAAATAAACAATCATAGTGAATATCCCGGAGGTAGAACCATCCCAGAGATACTCGATAATAACAATAATATCACGGGTTAGTCAACAATAATAATAATCATAGTTGTCACAAGTCACGAGTAGTAATTCCATTTCTGGTTAACCATTTCACCTCCGAAGACTGACACTAAGGCCGACACCTGACCCATCCCAGACTGTAATCCTTAACCATGGACACGGCTATTCGAATAGATTTAATTTCTGCAGAGGGTGTACTCCTTACCCACTAGTAACGGATTTCTTTAGTCCATCGGGACTAATTCCGTCTACGGTCTTTTTGTTGGAAACACACCTAACTTGCACACACCAGCTTAACTCACACGTGTCTGGAATCACCCACGACACATGTTAAGCAACTCTAAGTGGGGAGGCTACAACCTCGCGTAGCATGGGATCAAATTTATATCGCGCGCTCTAAGGGGTGGCCTCCCCTCTCGGTCCCAACCGGAAACACCCATGCCCCCGGACCAGGTGGTTTGCCTACCAGCTGCAACCGGTACCTTCCACCATGGCCTCTCTGTACGGTGTGTGCTAGAAAGAGGTTGACAACTTACTGAACCATACTCTACTTGCTGTAGAGATGAGTGGTAGTACGAAACAAGTATGGGGGTTACTGGCACAAGACTCGATCTACGGTCGACTCAGGAGGTTTAAGTATTCCCTGCATGATTAGTATAACAAAAATATTTCAACCAACAGGGTCACTGCTCATATCACTTTACCATGCCATACCAGACATAACCGTCCCGACGGAGACCGGCGACAAACTCATGCCTACCCAAGGCTGAGGTTTTCCCGGGTTCCTGCCGGTATGCATGCAAGGCACATGAGGGTGAATACTATCACAAGTGTGTTCATTTCCAACAGCCTGGAAATCACTAATATGCACTCATGCATATGATCATACCACATGAAATAACGAGTCCTTCGAAATGCGGTGGTGTTATAAATGTATCCACGATCACACCAAAATATTATGCCGGGATTCGGAATGCTTGCCTTCAATGTTGTGGAGGGGTGGGGTGCTTTCCAAAACTTTTGAAAGCTTCTTCTCTCTCCCCAAAATCCTATTAAAAATATATTTGAATTAACACACACTTCAAAAACAGTACAAAAAAGTTGTTTGAAAATTTTTAAAATAAATCTTAAAATAAACTAGACCAAATTTGAGGAAGGTAGGAAAAAGAATCAACTCATTTGGACTTATATTTAAAAAGTTATAGCCAGTCAAAGATTTGGTCAAATCTGTTTTTTTAAAATAAAACAGAAAGAAAACGTTTCGGAGGTGAATACGCTTTCGGAGCGGGGAAAACGTACTGGGGAAAATACGCCTTCACTTAATCCCACGTGGACGGGCACGGGGTCGCTGACAGTGGGTCCAGAGGGCCCACTGGTCAGGTTTGACCAGTCTTCTCCCTCCTCTTTCTCTGTCCCGAGCGGAGGCGGGACTCCGGCGATCGCCGCCAGCGATTGGCGGCTCCGTTCGAGAAACCGAAGTCATCCACGGGTTCAGGGGGTCGAGGCGGTCCCGCCGGTGGGTGTTACGGCCTCGGGAGTGGACGGGGTCGTCGGCGGTGAGCTTCGCGGCAGACGGAGAGCTTCGGGAGCAGAGTGGTTTTGGGGCTACGGTGGTCCTCGATCAAAATCGAGTAGTGGGAATGGTTTACGGGAGGATGAGGGGGCTCTTGGTGGAGAGAACGGAGAGTGGGAGGCCCTGGTGGTGCCGAATTGGCCGGGGCAGTGGTGGCGGCTGCAGTTGCCGGAGGTGGGGAAGAAGACCTCCCCCGGGTCGATTGGCTGTCATGGGAGGACTAGGGTGCATTCTAAGGCTTCCTGTGTGCTCGGGGAGGCTCGGGGGCCTCCTTTTATAGCTCGCCGAGGTCGGTTCCGCGGCGGCCGGATAAGCTCTCCGGCGAACCGCCTCCCTGTAGCTTGCAGGGCAACGTGGCGTGGCTGGGGATGACGGCAGGAGCTAGCGGACGAGTGGGCACTGCTCCAGGGGCGAGCTGGCGAGCGGAGGTGGCTTTGGCGGCGCCGACATGGGCAGAGGCTGTCGGGCGGCGGCGGCGGCTAGCTCTTGACTTGCCGGGCGTGGCGAGGGGCGCCTTGGCGCGTAGCGGTGAGAAAGGGAGTGCGTGGCGAGGCTCTGCAGTGTGGGCCAAAACCGTGGGGGCCAGCGTGTCGGCTCGGTGCGCGTGCGTGCCAAACGCACGCTCTGCTCGCGCTCTGGGCGTGCACGGGACGTGCTCGACATAATGCCAGAGCATGCTAGAGGTCGCGGTCGAGGCTGGTAATTAACAGACCCAGGTTAGGAGTAACGGGGAGTCTAGTGGACATGCTAGTTTGATCATAGGTGCAAGTTCACAGTGCAATGCCACAACTCATGTCAAAACTGGTCATGCACTCCAGGTGTTTGACAAAATGCCAAGGGCACTTAGACAAGTCTTGGAGTGGTCATAAACTCCAGATGGTGGTCTCTTTAGATGTACAAGAGGGTGGTGAGGTTAGTTGGTCAAATGCAGCAACTTGTTAGTGCAAGTTTTGTAAAACTACAATTCTGGACAGGAAATAAATAGCATTATTCCATGAACCAAAAATGATCCAAAAGGTGCATGCTCCTGGACTTAAGGGTTTAACATGGGGGATTACAAGTAGGAGAAATAATCATGGATATAGGAGCAACTAAAATGGTGGTTGCTGTACAAAACATCAAGTTGGTCCAGAATGGAAATGAGGTTGATTCACTCAATATTTTCAAAGAACAACCCTGTATTTTTGCACAAAGTGGAATCTTAGGCCATTACCAATATCCCATAATTTTGGTGGAGGCCAGGAAGAAATATTTAAAAGGGTTGTAGTGCAAAATGCACTCTGGACCAGAGAAGAAGAATTGAGTGCAGGGCTCAAAATATTTCATGAATGAAATATATTTTTGCATAGTAGTGATTTAAAAACATCACATGACATCTCCAAATTTTTGTGGGAATTTTAAGTAAATCTATCAAATGGTTGTAGTTCAAATATGGCCATTTAACCTTGAAAAACTATTTTCAAGAAAGTAAAGATCAAGCAATTAAATTAGTTAACTAGTTACACTGATAAAAGGAAAGTTTTTCTTGAGAGGTTAAACAAGTCCAATAACATATTTGAAAAGTTTTCTCTTTGGGAAAAACTCATCATAACAGGGAAGGAAATGATTTAAAAATCAAAATGGAGCTCAGAAATCCAAAGTTTTAATTCCTGGCAAAATTTTAATTCATTAAAACAAGGCCAAATTTTTGGGGTGTCACAATACTATCCCCCTTCAGAAAAATCTCGTCCTCGAGATTTGTTAAAAGCGGTGTTAAGAAAATAATTACGCAATAATGATGCGGCTACAGTGAGAGGGCAATAAGTGGTGAAAACCATAGTGTGAAAACTGGGGCTGCGTGGAAGAGTCTACGGTTCGGGACAAAAACGGGTGATTTCTACGCTGGATAAAAATTTAGAATAACTCCTAAATTTAGATATACGCTGGTCGTACCCGAGAGCACAGTGCTCTCTCTGGCCGACATGTGGACCCGGGGTCCACTGTCAGTCTCCTCTTCTCCCTCTGGCTATTCCTTCTACCTCTTCTCTCCCGCACGCTTTCTCGCGCTTTCTCCACCGGCGATGCCTAACTCGTAGGGCATCTAGGCCGTACCGTGGTAGTGCGCGGCGTGCTAGCTGCCGGTGCAGCGTGCACTCACCTCGCGGGCCAGCGCGCTGTCGGCACTGCTCGCGGATTCAACTCCGAACGCCGGCGATCGGCGACGAGCGGCGTTGGTGGACTTTGCCCACCGTACACCGAGCTCGAGCTATAAAAACGGCCGGGGTGCCTCTCTCTTCTTCCTCGCACCTGGCCTCACTTCTCCTCCTCCTCCCTCCATTACTGCTTACCAAAGCTCGGGCGAGGCTCTAATGGCGGAGGCGATGCTAGACTGGTTTGTGATCCTGATATGCGGAGGGCTGGCGACACTGCTGGGGCTCTCTGTGCTCCTGTGTGCGATGATCTTCGACGAGTATTGCGACGCTGCGGCTCGGGTGTTGACTCTCCACGGTGGTGGTGATCATGAGGAGTAGATGGAGGTGTGCCGGGTGCTAACTGTTGTTAGGGGGTGATTAGCTGGATGTAACACCGTTGCAAGGTTTTGCAAACAGTGTATGTGTCTGAATGATTATGGTTGTGAGTCTGCTGCGTGGTGCTGTGTGAAATTAATTAATCCATGTCGTGAGAAGGGGCAGGTGTGGCAACTCAGGGAAAAGAAATCTCACTCCCGAATTTTGCGAGGAAAAACAGTTAATTAAAAGGAGCATAATCCACAACAAAAACTACACACATTAGTAGAAGCCAAATAATTGACTCGTCGTACAAACTCAGGGTATCACGCATAAGTCACACACATAAATAAATGTTGCAAAGAACAAATACAGTAGTGACGTCTAAAATGAAAATGGTAACTGGGTGGGGTCTTGATAAAATGTCTCTGGTAAAGGGATACACTCTTCTTCTATCGGAGGCAGTGGATTGACCAGTCGATGTATGCGTCTCTCCGGGTCGGGTCTCAGTGGTCTGCCGATGGCAATCTGAGGATTTAAATCTGTGAGGCTCTGGAGATAATCCATCACTCGCTGGTTCAAATGCTCTTGAGCAATGATGTACTGGATAAGGTTGGCCAGAACTGGGTCTCTCTCAATACGTCCACCGGGAAAAGATGTTACTTCTCCGGGTGCTGCTCGACTCGGAAAGTAATAATATCCTCGTTCGCGGGCATAGGGTACTGCGGATCGAAGACGAGCAATCGCTTCTTTCGCAGCAGCTTCTATGGCCAGGTGTGGGGTTGGCATAGATTTCCCCACGAAGGAAACTTCCGTTGGATCTTGGTTGGAGTCTACGGGAGGGATGTGTACTGCTGCCCAATATTCCGAGGTGGATGGGGTGATCCTTGATTTGAACAGCTCGTACTGAGGTGGCTGGGTAGAACCCATGGTACTGCGGGTAAAATCCCACAATATTTGGACAAAGCTACCTGGGGTTGCATCTGGGGTTCTCAGATGAATGCTGGGGCTCGGCATGACAGGATAAAGTGCGAGTGTGGTGCACAAAGTGGGGGTTGCTGGTTAAGGTCACAAGGTGGCCTTTATATAGCAATGGAGCTGGATTCGTTTTACCGTGGTGAAAGGTAATAAATTTGCCAGCTTAGCTCCAAAGGTCGGGTCAGTGTCAGAGATACACATATCTCATAAAGAGACGTGTTACTGTGGTTGTCGTCGGGTTGGTTTTGGTAGTTGTGCCCGGAAAATGTGCAACTATGCGCTGACCAAATATGCAAGGCTACTAATAATACAGAGGCACAATGACAGGCTGCGTTAATATACACGGTTGCACGATTACAAAGTGAGGATACACTGAAACTCGGTGCTACTCATACAGCTTAGTCTACCTCGTTCATGTCTAAACGGGCGTGCCTGGTGGATGTCGAGGCTTCTCCACGTGTCTCTCTGCCGGGATTAGTCGGAGATGGCGGAGGAACTGCAGGGTCGGGGTAGTGATGATGACCATCACGGGGATTGTTGGCCACAACCCCGTTGGAGTGTGTTCCCAATATGCGACGAAGCACCTCTGGGGTTATCGCAGCACCTTGGACGATGGCTGGTGCAGATCTCGGGGTCTCGATCAGTTGTCCAAACAGCACGACTGGGTTGTCGGTGTTGGGCTCGTTTTCTCCTCTCGCCGGGGCTCGACGAACCAGCTCTCCACGAGCTGCGATTAGATCAATAGTGATCTGGTCGAACAGTGCCTCTAGTGCACTTACATAGTGCACTAGGTGCAACAATGCGGGGTCCGTCTCGTGATCTCCGTTGGCAACTTGGGGTGTTCTACCATACCCTTCACGTCTGGGGTAGTAGTGGAACGAGCGACAGTTAACTCTGGGCGACAAGTGCCTGAGATGAACTATAGCCTCTCGAGCGGCTAGCTGGATGGCTTGTGGCTCAAAGGAAGTTGTCCTTCCGGTGAACCTGTAGGGGCGCTCGGGTGCTAGACCCCTACCGTAGATGTGCACAGTGGCCCAGAATTGACGGTCTTCACCGCTCATGGGTCCTTGATACACAACATATACTGGTGGCTCCTCTAACGCGTAGGCACGACGGGTGAGGTTTGCGAGGATGGTCACAAAACCTCCAAGGTTGGTTGCTGTGGTTTCGTTGTGCACTATAGGTCCAGGCATTGTGGCTCGGTTTGGGGTAGCGGCTGTGCGGTGCTGTGTTGGGACTAGCGTGCCCTTTTTATAGGAAAAAGGGGGCGGAGTCTTCCTTCGCACGCTTGCGAGAGAGGACTATTTAGGGGCCGGTCACTGGCGCATGAGTGACAGGTTAGGTTGTTAGGTTGGGCACCGACTGCCAAAAGGTGTTGGGTCACTGTGTGGCTATCTTGTACGAGAAGCTAGGCTGGGGTTTGGTTAAGGTCTGGTGGGTTGGTTTGCCTAAGTTTTTCGACCTGGCTAAGATAGGATTAGCCAATGGTCAGCCTGGATCTGATATCAAGTCTGCCACGACCGGTTTTTCCGGGTAATAAATTTCCAGAAAAGACCGTCGTGCTCATCAGCCCCAGGATTACTGTTAGCTGATGAGGCTCCAACTGGATATAGAAATTCCAAGCAGAATACAACATATGTAGTACAAGACCATTCTGGCCTGTGAGTACAACAATGGTTTCTAGTGGTTGATGGCGGAAGCGGTTTGTGAAACATCAGTGTCTATGGGACTCCATTTCCCACGGGAACAGCTGACCAGGTTAACTCCTATCTTCGCGAGGTGCTATCTCCATTATGTGAGTTCCGGGGCTGACATCGCGTCGCTCCTCTCCGAGCAAGAAAATCTGGCCAAGACAATAGCCAGGGACAAGCCAGTGAGTACTTTGAATGTACTCGCAAACATTATGAACACAGGTATAATATAGCAATGATGTGCAAAAAAAATAATTTATGCTCATGACGTCAGTCACAAACGATAAATGAAACTCTGATGCGTGCAAGCAAGTTATTTATAGAAATGCAATAACATGGTAGTATTAAAATTTATGAAAACAAATAACAAGCAATGCCACAGTCGGGCGTCTGAGCGACACCACATAAAGGGCTTTAAAATAAATGCCACAGTCGGGCGTCTGAGCGACACCACATAAAGGGCTTTAAAAGAAATGCCACAGTCGGGCGTCTGAGCGACGCCACATAAAGGGCTTTAAAAGAAATGCCACAGTCGGGCGTCTGAGCGACACCACATAAAGGGCTTTAAAAGAAATGCCACAGTCGGGCATCTGAGCGACGCCACATAAAGGGCTTTAAAAGAAATGCCACAGTCGGGCGTCTGAGCGACACCACATAAAGGGCTTTAAAATAAACAATCATAGTGAATATCCCGGAGGTAGAACCATCCCAGAGATACTCGATAATAACAATAATATCACGGGTTAGTCAACAATAATTATAATCATAGTTGTCACAAGTCACGAGTAGTAATTCCATTTCTGGTTAACCATTTCACCTCCGAAGACCGACACTAAGACCGACACCTGACCCATCCCAGACTGTAATCCTTAACCATGGACACGGCTATTCGAATAGATTTAATCTCTGCAGAGGGTGTACTCCTTACCCACTAGTAACGGATTTCTTTAGTCCATCGGGACTAATTCCGTCTACAGTCTCTTTGTTGGAAACACACCTAACTTGCACACACCAGCTTAACTCACACGTGTCTGGAATCACCCACGACACCTGTTAAGCAACTCTAAGTGGGGAGGCTACAACCTCGCGTAGCATGGGATCAAATTTATATCGCGCGCTCTAAGGGGTGGCCTCCCCTCTCGGTCCCAACCGGAAACACCCATGCCCCCGGACCAGGTGGTTTGCCTACTAGCTACAACCGGTACCTTCCACCATGGCCTCTCTGTACGGTGTGTGCTAGAAAGAGATTGACAACTTACTGAACCGTACTCTACTTGCTATAGAGACGAGTGGTAGTACGAAACAAGTATGGGGGTTACTGGCACAAGACTCGATCTACGGTCGACTCAGGAGGTTTAAGTATTCCCTGCATGATTAGTATAACGAAAATATTTCAACCAACAGGGTCACTGCTCATATCACTTTACCATGCCATACCAGACATAACCGTCCCGACGGAGACCGGCGACAAACTCATGCCTACCCAAGGCTGAGGTTTTCCCGGGTTCCTGCCGGTATGCATGCAAGGCACATGAGGGTGAATACTATCACAAGTGTGTTCATTTCCAACAGCCTGGAAATCACTAATATGCACTCATGCATATGATCATACCACATGAAATAACGAGTCCTTCGAAATGCGGTGGTGTTATAAATGTATCCACGATCACACCAAAATATTATGCCGGGATTCAGAATGCTTGCCTTCAATGTTGTGGAGGGGTGGGGTGCTTTCCAAAACTTTTGAAAGCTTCTTCTCTCTCCCCAAAATCCTATTAAAATATATTTGAATTAACACACATTTCAAAAACAGTACAAAAAAGTTGTTTGAAAATTCTTAAAATAAATCTTAAAATAAACTAGACCAAATTTGAGGAAGGTAGGAAAAAGAATCAACTCATTTGGACTTATATTTAAAAAGTTATAGCCAGTCAAAGATTTGGTCAAATCTGTTTTTTTTAAATAAAACAGAAAAGAAAACGTTTCGGAGGTGAATACGCTTTCGGAGCGGGGAAAACGTACTGGGGAAAATACGCCTTCACTTAATCCCACGTGGACGGGCACGGGGTCGCTGACAGTGGGTCCAGAGGGCCCACTGGTCAGGTTTGACCAGTCTTCTCCCTCCTCTTTCTCTGTCCCGAGCGGAGGCGGGACTCTGGCGATCGCCGCCGGCGATTGGCGGCTCCGTTCGAGAAACCGAAGTCATCCACGGGTTCAGGGGGTCGAGGCGGTCCCGCCAGTGGGTGTTACGGCCTCGGGAGTGGACGGGGTCATCGGCGGTGAGCTTCGCGGCGGAAGGAGAGCTTCGGGAGCAGAGTGGTTTTGGGGCTACGGTGGTCCTCGATCAAAATCGAGTAGTGGGAATGGTTTACGGGAGGATGAGGGGGCTCTTGGTGGAGAGAACGGAGAGTGGGAGGCCCTGGTGGTGCCGAATTGGCCGGGCAGTGGTGGCGGCTGCAGTTGCCGGAGGTGGGGAAGAAGACCTCCCCCGGGTCGATTGGCTGTCATGGGAGGACTAGGGGTGCATTCTAAGGCTTCCTGTGTGCTCGGGGAGGCTCGGGGGCCTCCTTTTATAGCTCGTCGAGGTCGGTTTCGCGGCGGCCGGATAAGCTCTCCGGTGAACCGCCTCCCTGTAGCTTGCAGGGCAACGTGGCGTGGCTGGGGATGACGGCAGGAGCTAGCGGACGAGTGGGCACTGCTCCAGGGGCGAGCTGGCGAGCGGAGGTGGCTTTGGCGGCGCCGACATGGGCAGAGGCTATCGGGCGGCGGCGGCGGCTAGCTCTTGGCTTGCCGGGCGTGGCGAGGGGCGGCTTGGCGCGTAGCGGTGAGAAAGGGAGTGCGTGGCGAGGCTCTGCAGTGTGGGCCAAAACCGTGGGGGCCAGCGTGTCGGCTCGGTGCGCGTGCGTGCCAAACGCACGCTCTGCTCGCGCTCTGGGCGTGCACGGGACGTGCTCGACGTAATGCCAGAGCATGCTAGAGGTCGCGGTCGAGGCTGGTAATTAACAGACCCAGGTTAGGAGTAACGGGGAGTCTAGTGGACATGCTAGTTTGATCAGAGGTGCAAGTTCACAGTGCAATGCCACAACTCATGTCAAAACTGGTCATGCACTCCAGGTGTTTGACAAAATGCCAAGGGCACTTAGACAAGTCTTGGAGTGGTCAAAAACTCCAGATGGTGGTCTCTTTAGATGTACAAGAGGGTGGTGAGGTTAGTTGGTCAAATGCAGCAACTTGTTAGTGCAAGTTTTGTAAAACTACAATTCTGGACAGGAAGTAAATAGCATTATTCCATGAACCAAAAATGATCCAAAAGGTGCATTCTCCTGGACTTAAGGGTTTAACATGGGGGATTACAAGTAGGAGAAATAATCATGGATATAGGAGCAACTAAAATGGTGGTTGCTGTACAAAACATCAAGTTGGTCCAGAATGGAAATGAGGTTGATTCACTCAATATTTTCAAAGAACAACCCTGTATTTTTGCACAAAGTGGAATCTTAGGCCATTACCAATATCCCATAATTTTGGTGGAGGCCAGGAAGAAATATTTAAAAGGGTTGTAGTGCAAAATGCACTCTGGACCAGATAAGAAGAATTGAGTGCAGGGCTCAAAATATTTCATGAATGAAATATATTTTTGCATAGTAGTGATTTAAAAACATCACATGACATCTCCAAATTTTTGTGGGAATTTTAAGTAAATCTATCAAATGGTTGTAGTTCAAATATGGCCATTTAACCTTGAAAAACTATTTTCAAGAAAGTAAAGATCAAGCAATTAAATTAGTTAACTAGTTACACTGATAAAAGGAAAGTTTTTCTTGAGAGGTTAAACAAGTCCAATAACATATTTGAAAAGTTTTCTCTTTGGGAAAAACTCATCATAACAGGGAAGGAAATGATTTAAAAATCAAAATGGAGCTCAGAAATCCAAAGTTTTAATTCCTGGAAAAAATTTAATTCATTAAAACAAGGCCAAATTTTTGGGGTGTCACAGCTAGGAAGCCTGACTATCTACCAGATCCTGCCGAGGGGACAAGATCGTAGCTGAGGTATCAAGCTAAACGTCGAAGTCCACGCGGAACTACTAGCGAGACTGAAGCCTCTCTGCAAAAACATAAATTAAGCAAACATGAGTACAATTGTACTCAGCAAGACTTACATCAGAACAAACTACATATGCATCGGTATCAACAAAGGGGGTGGTGGAGTTTAACTGCAGCAAGCCAGCTTTGACTCAGTGGCTAACCTGAACTACGACTGCAAGAAACTCTTTTGGGGTGGCGCACACGAGTCCACATATTCACCATTCAATACACCACTATGGATCCGCTCCCGTCTCCCTACGAGAAGGCCATCCATAGCACTCACGCTTATCTTGCGAGTTTTAGGGTATCCACTTTCACTTGTCTATGAACTATGCAAGGGGTCCAAGTTTCCATATCCGAGGAATCCGGCTATTCGAATAGATAATGATAACCCTGCAGGGGTGTACTTCTTCACACACGCTCCCACCACTTACCGTCGTTTACACGACATGTACTCGGCAACCTTCAAGCGGAAGCCCAACGAGGGTGTCGGCCATGGCCTACCTAAACACTTAAGTCTCTAGTCCAGGTTTATCGCCTATGCAGGTTCCATCCGCAGGGAGTCCGGCCGAGGTTTCCACATACGGCCCCGAACGATGTGAACAGGGTTCCCGAGACACCAAACGGGCGCCCGGTACACCGTGCCACGGTGTATCTACCGCATCATAGCCCACCCCTAGGGTCAGCGCTACACACGGCCGCCAACACATAACCTACAAACACCAGAAACTAGTTGCAACTCCTGGACAGAGTACTAGGGTGATTAAGAAGCCGAGAGGGTCAATTAAGGATCCCAATGAGTGGTAGTAGTTGTTCATGGATCACAGACATAGAACTCAGTTCCTGAGGACGGTTTCAATGAGACAACCCACCATGTACTCCTACATGGCCTCTCACCGCTACCTTTACCAAAACGTGTTCACACACTTAGCTCACACACAGTAGGACATGTTCACACACCTCCGATTCATTCTCGATGAATCAGACCTGACACAACTCTATGCAATAGCAGGCATGACAAACAAGCATGAATGAGTAGGCACATCAGGGCTCAAACAACTCCTACTCATGCTAGTGGGTTTCATCTATTTACTATGGCAATGACAGGTCATGCAGAGGATAAGGGGTTCAACTACCACAACAAGTAACAGATGAATCGTTGTTGTCCTAATGCAGTAAAAGAGAGCAGGAGCGAGAGAGTGGGCTTGTATCGGAATGAACAAGGGGGTTGTGCTTGCCTGGCACTTCTGAAGATATCATTGGGTCTTCATCAGTGTCAACGATCACAGCGTCGGTACAACGTCTATCGAGAGGGGACAACCACCGACAACAGAGAATGAACACAATCAATGCAATGCACAATATGATGCATGATCATGACATGTCAATATGCTGTGTTTTGAGCTAATGCAACTAGCAACATGTTCAAAGGAGTTGGTTTGAACCCTAGGTTCAAATTCAAACTCCATATGTGAGAGTTTAAATTCCATTTATGTGAATTGGCCCAAACAGCAGCCATAAGTTGTTCTAACATGCATGAAAATGCCATAAACAGATTCCTTGAATTTTTCTGATAATTTTTCATATATAAATTATTTCATTTGGAGTTACGGTTTAATTTCTATGATTTTTTGAAGTTTAAGTCATTTTCTGGAATTTCCTGAATTGTTTTAAAACAGAAATTAATTACTATGTCAGCATGACATCGTCATGACGTCAGCAGGTCAACGGGGCACGGTCCAGGTCAAACCTGACCAGTGGTTATTTAGTGTTATTCAGTGACCCAGTGACATTTAGTGTCACAGACAGGTGGGTCCAGTCAACGGCCACGTCAGCGAGGGCCCACCGTGTTTAGATTAATCTTAATCTATTTTTGTTAGCTGGTTAGTTAGGCAGCGGTGCCCGCATGGCAGTGGCTTAGGGGGTTAGTTAGTGCGTCATTAGCGTTTAATAAACCCGGCCACGTCAGCGGTTATTGCCGGCGACCAAAAGCACGGCGGTGGCACTCCGGAGTTGCTCGGGTCGGCGCTACAGGGCACCATTTCGTGTGTGGTTTGTGGCTACGGCGAGCTGGCAGAGCGGCGCATCTTCTAGGGCAAGCACGAGGAGCTGAGGTAGCCTACAGAGACGGCAACAACGACGGAAGCAGCGGCCGGAGCTCGGGCAGGACCGGCCACTCGCTACGGCGCACGGGAAGGCAAGCTAGGAGGTGAGTTGGTCTCCTGGGATCAGCCCGAGCACGATGACGTGCTCAGGGGCAAGCTGAGCTTGCTCTAGCCACGGTGACAACTTCACTGGTGGCGTGAAGCTCACGGGCTGGGCGGCTGGGCTGGTTGGAGCCCGTGCGCGGATGTTAGAGGAGAGGGGCGAGGAGCGGGAGCTCACTTAGAGTTTGTAGAGGCGGTTAATGGGCTCGGGGAGGACTTGAGGCCGGCGAATCGAACGACGGCATCCGGCGGCTGTAGATGGGGAATAAGGTTACCACGCCGTCTTGGGGTCGTCCGAGCTTGCGTGGGTCGACGGAGAGGTACTTGGAGCCTGGGTGGAGCTCAGGGCACGGCCACGGGGCAAGGGGACGGCGGTGGTCGCGGTGTTTTGCGGCGGCGGAATCCGGTGCGTTGAGTTGGCGAGAGAGAGAGAGAGAGCAGAGGAGGGAGGTGAGATCGAGGGAGTGAGCGAGAGGGTCCAGGGGGGGTGCGTGGCGCTCGTAGGCACGTAGGGGCAGCGGCTGGAAGCAGGAGGTGGCGCGGCGCGTGGTCGCGCGCATCGGGCACACGCCCTCTGTCCTTCTGTCGAAGGAGGAAGAAGACCGGGGAGCCCCTGGTGGGCTGAGCCAGAACAGGAGCTGGGCCGGCTCTGCTGCAGGTAAGAAGCCCAGGTAAACTCTTTCTCTCTCTCTCCTCTATTTTCTGGTTTTCTATTATTTCTGTAACTGTTTTTGACTTAAATAAAATGGTAAGGCATTTTCAAAAACCCTGAAAATAATTGTGGGCACTTTTGAAAATATATCCAATAGCCCTCAACCACTTTCAGAATTATTTGGGCATTTTAATTATTTATAGCAATTAAATGCCCAAATTCAAATACTTTATGAATTCATTCAAAAATCCAAAGTGACCTAGGAAAATGTGCACCATTTTTGGCAGAGGTTCTAGACCAATTCAAAAATGATGAACTTTTCCAAAGGAATTTTGGGATCATTGAAAATGATATTATTATTTTTTTATTTGAACCTAGTTGGATTCATCTGTGGTAGGGTTTCAACAGTCCCCAATTCAAATTCATAAGAATTTAAACATGATGCAACACAAGACTAGCTAGCTCAGAGCATACTAGCACTAGGGATGTGACAACTCACCCCCACTAAAACAAGAATCGCGTCCCGAGATTCAAGAAGTGAAGTAAGAAGACAGAGGGGTCACAAAACTATCACAGTCTTCTCGATCGAACTGCCCTTCTCGAAGATACCGATATATTGCATCACATTGATCTTGACGTCTTGCTTTGAGAACTACATCCAACATGACAACAAGAAGAAAGGGAAAATTTAGAAGAATCGATCTTCTTGAGGTTCGAGCAACTTAGGATCATCTTGATGATCACAAGATCAACTCATGGGATGAGACATAGAAACATCTCTGGAGCTGAGAGGCAAAACTTGCATCAGGAGCGACAGAAGAAACAATTTGACGAGGGTTTCAAAGTAGCGAGGGAAATTGCCATGATTCCGAAACGGGGCACCTCGGGGAAGGTGACTCGAAGAACTATTCCCTTAAGTGGCAAAAATAATTACTTTTGATACAAAGATCATTGAAACTCTCTATACCAGCCTAAGGCAATCACAATGATCGTTTGAAGAAGTTCGAAGAATGGCATACTCCGACTAGAATGGATGATGTGGACTATCTTGTTGAAGACAACGCAATGGATGATTTTTTCTTATCATCGGAAATGGATGAGACCCATGGTAAGTCCACTTTTGAAGATGATCCTGAACAACAACTACTGAGGTGCAAGCTGGGAACAAAGTGCAAATGTTGGGAATGATTCTGGTAACTGGGGAAGAGCTCAACAGTCGAGAGTGAGTCCACTGTTTGAAAAGGTTATAACATAACCGAGGAAACTGGAAGCAAATCCCAGTTAACGCCAACGGTAAAACCTCGTGCTTGCGCGTGCTCTCAAGAACTTGAGCATCTCCATATTCATCAAGGTTTTACCAATATCCGTGTCAAGGATCCTGGCAACACAACATACCACCATGATGAATGGTGATGGATGATGCAGATGCAAAGGAAGATAACACTTCCTCAGATTTCACCTTAGCGAGGCCAAGGGAAGAAAATCTGGATGATCGACCAAGAGACATTTAGCACTCCGCTTCTAATGTTCTCCTTGATGTGCTAGGGTAACCCATTTATTGATACGGTTTGGTATCTAGGACATCAAGTAAAAGGTCGGACTTCGGGAGCACAAGAATCCGTAAGGATTAACTACGGAGGTAAATCCTACGAATTCCTCATGGGGAGGTGGCCAACTTTCTTCAATCGAGATACTACAATAATAGGTCTTCCGGTTGGATGTGTTGGCCACGACATCCACTTTACCGGTTATCGAGGGACCAATATTATAGTTGTTGGAAAATGCTCCAACCATCATATCTACCTGAGATTCAGATCTGGTTGGTGTCAGTATATTCCAGACTCATCGAGTCTAGAAAGGAGAATGAAAGTTTGCAACACAAATCGACGAGACGACGTTGCGAGATTCTCGGGGAATGAACTGCGATAGCAAGCTCCAAAACATGAGCTAGTTCTGCTACAACATGTGAACACGTTGTCCCAGACAAGTATGACCACACAGTAGTCTTATAATAAAACACTACCGAGTTCTGGTGGGGAACCATCATTGAGGATATCGAAATCTTGTGCATGACCTAGGATAGCACAACAACTCCTTTTCCTGGAATAGGTCAATCAGTGGCTTAGTGTGCTATGGAATTCATATGGAATGAAGATGATCAGTCTATCAGACCATGGAATACTTCGCACGTGCATGACTGACTTGGGATGATTCCAGAGGAAGCAAAACTAACTTTCTCGAACTCACGGCGGCAACTTGCACCAAATGCACGTGAATCAGAGGAAGTCACTTCTTTCATCCAACATATGCTTCATGAGCTAGCATGAAGAGATGCTTTCAAAAGTTTCCAACACTCGCTTAATGTTCGACAAAATCATGGAGAGGACATGGATGTTGTCGATGGGCTCAACAACAATTCATCTAGGTTTCCATATAAATGGAAATCCATAATTAAGTGAACACAGTGATAGCATTGGTCAGACCCAAAGAATATAATGATGTATGCTCGAGGAATCAACCACGAGTAGGACAACATTACGAATATTGTTGGTTCTGATTTGAGTTGATGATAGCCCACACTCAAATCAAAGTTTGGGTAAGACAATAGCACCGACAATTGATCACGAGGATCAATTGATGAAGATATCATATTTCTCCAACACACACGCACACACACGCAAGATATCCCTTTGGAATGAACTGAGTCGGACAAGCTTTTATCTTTCAACTCTCCAAGTTGTTGTTTAGCTTAAACAACTTGCTCAGGGTATCCGACACTGATTCTTGGAGAAAGGATGGTTTGGAGGAAAACAAACATGATCACGAACTCAACATAGCGGGCAGGTGACAACCTGGTAATACTTCCAAGAAGATATTCGAAACATCACGAACCACCGATATGTTACTAAGCTCGAGAACAATCTTGCTTTTCAGGGCAAGACAATGTGATCAAGAGAGTCATGGATTGACACACTCCTAACACATTGGTCGAAGAGTGCACCAGAACAATGATTAGGTAGCACAATCTACCTTAGAACGATGATTCAATAACCAACATGCTAAGAATGAAGTTATTGTCCTTTAACTACCAAGCAACAGGGTTGCTAGGAGTATTGATTTCACACATCACGATTCACTTGTCGACATTCCGGTTGCAACAACACGGAAATCGAGAAATGAATAATGATGGAGAGAGTATCACTACGTCGAGAATTCATGAGAGATGCTGCAATTCCTATGACAATCCTGACATAAAGGGGGTAATACTCCGAGGTAGAATAGAACAAAAGCTGGATTGGCATTTTGATCTGCGGAATACAACTACTTTGACCCAATCCTGGATATGGATGAGGTACTGGAGTTTGCTTCTCCTAGTCATTCTGAACTAGAATGGCTTGACGGACCACCGGAATAATAAGCATCGATAACACGGATGCACAATTACTCCTGACTATAATTGATAGACGAAGATCAGAAAACAACTAAAGAGGGACAACTCAAGGAACATATAACTTTCTGAGTTGTGGATGCATAGATTAGCATGTCGAACGAGTTCAACATATTTCTTCCGGATAACCCATGTAGAAGAAGGAGTGGCAGATTCACAATTTGAATGGAGAACTCGTCAAGAGCACCCTGGTTGTGATCTTTTGATTCAAATGAATTTCTGCCAAGGATGGTTCATGGTATTTGGAAGAATGATATACCACGGACCTCGAAGACTATCATAAAGATTACTAATATCCTAAAGGTACGAGCAACACTATCAACACGAGGTAAGTAGAGTGGATCTTGGGCCAAGAACCCAGGAATAGAATGCCTACTAACTAAACGGCATCACGGGATGCTTTCGAGAATGGTGGCCAGAATTATCACACTGGGGACACAAAGCATTGCTAGATTAGTGGGTGGTTCGCCAGAATGCCTAGGGTCATAATACTAGCTCCAACATATATGTCAAGGCAATGGAGTACCTCAACAGACCGATTAGTGTGCTTAATCTGGCCCAAAAGGACATCGGAAACCGGATGAAGAGATTTGCAATTGCATCAGATTGTTTAGAAACCTGGGATGACTCGGACAGCATAACGGCTGTAAATGCTCAAAATGATTTGAGACATCCTGCGAAATGGTGGCATAACCACTCAGAAGCACAATATCAAGGTTCCGAGACCAACTATGAACACACAGAAGTAGTAGAGACTGAACTGGGCTTGAATCCAACAATCTTAAGAGTCTACGGATTAGTAACACGTGATCCTGATAGAAAGATGTGAAGCCTAGTTCTTAATCCCCGTAGAAGAGAAGAGGATGACTCAGATTAGAAGGCCATAGGGTAAAGGAGTAAAAAGAGCCTTACGTTCCCTTCCACAATCAATTCCCTTACATAACTAAAGCATTTCTAGACACGACTTCGACCAGCTTGGCTTGGTAATCCTACAGGCAGTCAGGCTCTAATACCAAAGCTATCAGGACCCCGATTCCAAGTCACATTGATCTAGCCGGTAACACCTCATATTATTTTGCGGCCTCACGCACGGTATTCCCACGGGTGTCGCCTTACCATGGCCTGGGACCGTTTGCGCCTTTTGGCTCACGTATAAGATAGTGTCGCTAGCATCCATATGACAGAGAACCCGGGGCGACATGGCTAGTCGTGAACCCAAAGCGGCACTAACCTATGGGGACAGGCATACATGAATCACATCGAGCATGTCGGTCAGCAGCGTGTGAATCCGGGCGGTAGCACTGGGCTAACAGGACTCCGGGAACCCGGGCTGTAGCAGGCTAGGCAGGACTCCGGATGTCACCGCGTGACATTTCCTCGAAGGGACAGACACAGGAACGAAGTGAAACACATGCCGGCCAGTCAAGTGTCCTGAGCAGTAGTGCTGGGCTAGCAGGACTCCGGTGAACCGGGCTGTAGCGGACTACTATGGCTCATGGAAGCACAAGACTACATTACCCCATAAGAGAGGCTGCCAAGGATAAACAACTAGATTGTCGGATCCCACACATACCAAGCATTTCAATCATACACACAATATGCTTGATATGAGTAAATACAACATGGCATCACAACATAACTCTACGACTCAAGTATTTATTCATTAGGCTCCGAGGAGCCAGAAATACAAACATGGGTCTCATGACCCAACAATCACAGCATACAAATCAAGCACATGCGGAAGCTTAACATGTCTGAGTACATACATCTACAAATGGAAAAAGGCTAAGAAGCCTTACTATCTACCAGATCCTGCCGAGGGCACAAGATCGTAGCTGAGGTATCAAGCTAAACGTCGAAGTCCACGCGGAACTACTAGCGAGACTGAAGCCTCTCTGCAAAAACATAAATTAAGCAAACATGAGTACAATTGTACTCAGCAAGACTTACATCAGAACTAACTACATATGCATTGGTATCAACAAAGGGGGTGGTGAGGTTTAACTGCAGCAAGCCAGCTTTGACTTAGTGGCTAACCTGACCTACGACTGCAAGAAACTCTTTTGGGGTGGCGCACACGAGTCCACATATTCACCATTCAATACACCACTATGGATCCGCTCCCGTCTCCCTACGAGAAGGCCATCCATAGCACTCACGCTTATCTTGCGAGTTTTAGGGTATCCACTTTCACTTGTCTATGAACTATGCAAGGGGTCCAAGTTTCCATATCCGAGGAATCTGGCTATTCGAATAGATAATGATAACCCTGCAAGGGTGTACTTCTTCACACACGCTCCCACCACTTACCGTCATTTACACGACATGTACTCGGCAACCTTCAAGCGGAAGCCCAACGAGGGTGTCGGCCATGGCCTACCTAAACACTTGAGTCTCTAGTCCAGGTTTATCGCCTATCCAGGTTCCATCCGCAGGGAGTCCGGCCGAGGTTTCCACATACGGCCCCGAACGAAGTGAACAGGGTTCTCGAGACACCAAACGGGCGCCCATACACCGTGCCACGGAGTATCTACCGCATCATAGCCCACCCCTAGGGTCAGCGCTACGCACGGCCGCCAACACATAACCTACAAACACCAGAAACTAGTTGCAACTCCTGGACAGAGTACTAGGGTGATTAAGAAGCCGAGAGGGTCAATTAAGGATCCCAATGAGTGGTAGTAGTTGTTCATGGATCACAGACACAGAACTCAGTTCCTGAGGACGGTTTCAATGAGACAACCCACCATGCACTCCTACATGGCCTCTCACCGCTACCTTTACCAAAACGTGTTCACACACTTAGCTCACACATAGTAGGATATGTTCACACACCTCCGATTCATTCCCGATGAATCAGACCTGACACAACTCTATGCAATAGCAGGCATGACAAACGAGCATGAATGAGTAGGCACATCAGGGCTCAAACAACTCCTACTCATGCTAGTGGGTTTCAACTATTTACTGTGGCAATGACAGGTCATGCAGAGGATAAGGGGTTCAACTACCGCAACAAGTAACAGATGAATCGTTGTTGTCCTAATGCAGTAAAAGAGAGCAGGAGCGAGATAGTGGGCTTGTATCAGAAGGAACAAGGGGGTTGTGCTTGCCTGGCACTTCTGAAGATATCATTGGGTCTTCATCAGTGTCAACGATCACAGCGTCGGTACAACGTCTATCGAGAGGGGACAACCACCGGCAACAGAGAATGAACATAATCAATGCAATGCACAATATGATGCATGATCATGACATGTCAATATGCTGTGTTTTGAGCTAATGCAACTAGCAACATGTTAAATGGAGTTGGTTTGAACCCTAGGTTCAAATTCAAACTCCATATGTGAGAGTTTAAATTCCATCTATGTGAATTGGTCTAAACAGCAGCCATAAGTTGTTCTAACATGCATGAAAATGCCATAAATAGATTCCTTAAATTTTTCTGATAATTTTTCGTATATAAATTATTTCATTTGGAGTTACGGTTTAATTTCTATGATTTTTTGAAGTTTAAGTCATTTTCTGGAATTTCCTGAATTGTTTTAAAACAGAAATTAATTACTGTGTCAGCATGACATCATCATGACGTCAGCAGGTCAACAGGGCACGGTCCAGGTCAAACCTGACCAGTGGGACCCACTGGTCAGTGACCCAGTGACATTTAGTGTCACAGACAGGTGGGTCCTGTCAACGGCCACGTCAGCGAGGTCAACGGTGACGCATGGGGCCACTGTGTTTAGATTAATCTTAATCTATTTTTGTTAGCTGGTTAGTTAGGTAGTGGGGCCCGCATGGCAGTGGCTTAGGGGGTTAGTTAGTGCGTCATTAGCGTTTAATTAACCCGGCCACGTCAGCGGTTATTGCCGGCAACCAAAAGCACGGCGGTGGCACGCCAGAGTTGCTCAGGTCGGCGCTACAGGGCACCATTTCGTGTGTGGTTTGTGCCTATGGCGAGCTGGCAGAGCGGCGCATCTTCTAGGGCAAGCACGAGGAGTTGAGGTGGCCTACAGAGACGGCAACAACAACGGAAGCGGCGGTCGGAGCTCGGGCAGGACCGGCCACTCGCTACGGTGCACGGGAAGGCGAGCTAGCAGGTGAGTTGGTCTCCTGGGATCAGCCCGAGCACGATGACGTGCTCAAGGGCAAGCTGAGCTTGCTCTAGCCACGGTGACAACTTCGCCGGCAGCGTGAAGCTCACGGGCTGAGCGGCTGGGCTGGTTGGAGCCCGTGCGTGGACGTTAGAGGAGAGGGGCGAGGAGCGGGAGCTCACGTAGAGTTTGCAGAGGCGGTCTGTGGGCTCGGGGAGGACTTGAGGCCGGCGAATCGAACGACGGCATCCGGCGGCCGTAGACGGGGAAGAAGGTCACCACGTCGTCTTGGGGTCGTCCAAGCTTGCGTGGGTCGACGGAGAGGTACTTGGAGCCTGGGCAGAGCTTGGGGCACGGCCACGGGGCAAGGGGACGGCGGTTGTCGCGGTGTTTTGCGGCGGCGCACTCCGGTGCGTTGAGTTGGCGAGAGAGAGAGAGAGAGAGAGAGAGAGAGAGAGAGAGAGAGAAGAGGAGGGAGATGAGATCGAGGGAGTGAGCGAGAGGGTCCAGGGGGGTGCGTGGCGCTCGTAGGCACGTCGGGGCAGCAGCGGGAAGCAGAAGGTGGCGCGGCGCGTGGTCGCGCGCATCGGGCGCGCGCCCTCTGTCCTTCTGTCGAAGGAGGAAGAAGACCGGGAGCCCCTGGTGGGCTGTGCCAGAACAGGAGCTGGGCCGGCTCTGCTGCAGGTAAGAAGCCCAGGTAAATTCTTTCTCTCTCTTTCCTCTATTTTCTGGTTTTCTATTATTTCTGTAACTGTTTTTGACTTAAATAAAATGCTAAGGCATTTTCAAAAACCCTGAAAATAATTGTGGACACTTTTGAAAATATATCCAATAGCCCTCAACCACTTTTAGAATTATTTGGGCATTTTAATTATTTATAGCAATTAAATGCCCAAATTCAAATAATTTATGAATTCATTCAAAATCCAAAAGTGACCTAGGAAAATGTGCACCATTTTTGGCAGAGGTTCTAGACCAATTCAAAAATGATGAACTTTTCCAAAGGAATTTTGGGATCATTGAAAATGATATTTTTTTATTTGAACCTAGTTGGATTCATCTGTGGTAGGGTTTCAATAGTCCCCAATTCAAATTCATAAGAATTTAAACATGATGCAACACAAGACTAGCTAGCTCAGAGCATACTAGCACTAGGGATGTGACACATGTGCGCTAGTAGGAATATTGATTGCGATTCATCTGCACCAGAGCCTGCAACTGCTGCCTCTACTCCGCCTACAAGTGTCGACTTCGCTGGCCTCGTAGGGTACCGATTTCCTCCTGATTTGTGTGCATGCCATTGACTCCTTTACTAGGTCAAAGCCTACTTAGTTCTCTTTTTTATGACGACTATATAAGAAAAGAAGTGTTTGTGTTTAGCAAGACAGAGAATTTTGGAACCAAGTAGCAAGGCATAAACATCACTACTACTAGCAGATACATAAATCTCACAAAGAAATTTTGGATGGGCCTCACTTTAAGTAACAATTGTGGCCAGCAGCAAAATGGTGTCGTTTCTAGCCTTTTTGTGTTGCCAACAATTCATTGTCTAATTGAGTAAACGCGGCGGCGGTATTTGAAGTTGTCCATAGGCTCTCATATGGCTTAGGTTATGGCTGCAGTCTAGCCCACTTTCGACCAAGTCTTACACATAGATCAAATCACACACCATGGACCGCGGTATGCTGACCCGGATTGAGCGCATGGGCAGAACACACATGGTAATGTTTTGTACTTCGCCAATCAAGTGTCCCGGTTCCGTTACTGTACTCCAAATAAGACTCCTCAAGCTAACGAACATGGGGAATGCAACTTGGTTGAGGAAACAATCTAGTTTAGTCGGAGATCCTAATGCTTCCAAGTCCTTGAATGTCTTTGGGTTTCGACTACATGGCAAAAGAAGTTTCCAACTAAGTGCAAAACTTGTTCCATCATGTACACACATGCTGTATGTTGGTATTAACCTAGCATATCAAAATCTATTCCAACCAAGACGAAAAACTTGGTTACATTGCTTATGTGGTATATGCTAGTATGAACCTAGCAACAACTAAGCTTTTACACTTTGCGTGTCCTATGCAGAATAGTTTTGTTGTGAGTTATGATCATGTTCCATCTCTCTTCTCATGCTTAAATAGGAACACTATCACATACATTACCGTACCACTTGATACAATATGTGGAACAACCATGCGATGAATTGTTTCATGCTCACCATAAAATGAGCATGTGGGTATGTATGAAGTACTACGATTATCCCCTCCCTGGTCATAGCAATTTGAGCTCAGAGTGTAGTAGATGACCACAGCCGGATAATGTCTTTGCATTTGCCGTGTCAAGTCGCGGGCGTCATCACTATGAACTTGGTTAAGATAATAAATCATCAATATATACGAGAGCATAAAATACCCAAGAAATCATAATATCCACAATATACAACCACATATAAAAAAACATAAAATCATCATTTGTTAGTATCTGCCAAGAAAGTGGCAATTGAAGGGTGGGGTGGGGGAGGAGGGTGCATGCCCTTAAGCACAAATATAAATGTAGAGGCTTTTCACAGAAATTAGAATGATCCAGGTGACATAAACATAATGACCAAATGAAGTTTGTTTGGCCCTCGCAGCTTTCTCACTCATGTATCCTTTTAGTCGTTAATATACATCATCGATCTTGTTGGAAGCAGGGAGTAACAAGAGAGCTCAAACTCCAAAAACAGAGTACTCTGCTTGCTTTTCCAAAAGCAGAGTACGCAGTCATTGAGATTTAGTCACAACCAGTGTCCACTATACTCGATAAAATTCAAAAGAAAAAAAGGCAGACGATTGATGATGCACATCTCAAGCTTGTAATCAGGTGGATGACATACATACAAAAATACCTCAAATCCTTTAAAGACAAAATATACAAACTTAAAGAAGAAGTCAAAACAAGTCTATTCTACTGTCGATTAGGGCATAGGTTACACTTGAGCAGAGAACTTTATCCAGGCACCTCATATCTACCATAGCATCAAAAGCAAACAACATCTTCAGCTTGCTTCAGAGTTAACTCAAGCGTTGGACTAGTAAATACGACTCATTCTGGTATCACTTCCTCTTTCTGCAACTTGATGTGCTCCGTGGAATCGACCTTCTTTCCAAGTGTTGCTCGTGCCTGTGGATAGATGAAACAAGATGAATTTACCACACATGGGAACATAATAGAAAGCACATGAATACAAGCCTACCAATTATATAACAACATCAGATAGATCAATAGCTAGTTTGCATCATTTTAATGTGCATATGGCATGAAGCGACAAACCGAAGTTTGCAAATGTGTATCAAAATGTGCACGTGGCTTCACAACCTGAAGCTTACATGATAACACATCAATAAGATGAAATTTTTATTCAACAAACCAATTTAGTTTGTTTCTTCGGGTTAAATCCAAAGAAAAATGAATGAGTAAGCAGCTTATTATTCAATATTTATCAATTAAAAAAGGAACAAATAAACTACGCCGCCAGAAATTTATATAACAAAGAGGGCCAGATAGAGGAAGATGTGTTAAAACTAATGGATGAATACGAAGATGCATCCAGAGGAGAGAAGAATGAGAGCTAAGGAATTATGGAAATACTAGAAACAGTAAGAACTTTAGGTGTAGAAAGGTCATCATAAGAAAAGGCAATTGATTGAATATATTAGGCATGGTTTTAAATAGCCTGCTATAGCGTTTATATGAGGTCCTGCGCTAAGGGTTTTTTGTCCAAACACATGAGCAAACATTTTAAATAGCTCGCTATAGCACCGCTATGGCATTTAGAAGAGGTCCGCCACTAAGAGGCTTAGCGCGCTATTTAAAAGTTTGATATTAGGGAGGAAACAAACAGTACGCCGGTCTTTCTTAGAATAATACTATTATTCTCCTTGTAGTCCTATGATACTTTCACTATATGCAGGAACTTTCTAGCTGTTTATCAGTTTAGAAAAAAAAACTCAATTGCAACATCGCTCTGAAAGCTCAATTGCACCATAGATCTGCTCCAAAATGCATTTTTCTCTAAGCATGCTTTTGCTGAGTGAAACGATCTGGTATGTAAATTCAGTTGCACATGTACGATGTTCCCTGCCCCAAATCTTTTCCTCATCCACAACACATGGTGTCTTGAAACCAATCTGCTATCTAGTTCACCCAAGCCAAATCATTTCATTCAGTAATACATACACTGTTTCGTTTAGATATTGTCATTGCATGATCACACTGCATCAAGCAAACTCATATTTTTAGCAGGGCAAACCTATTCTTTTAGACATTCAAGGGTTTATGAAAGAGCCAGTGGACTGTAACCATGTAAAAACAATCTGAGAGAACTATTTCATTGGTTTTAAAATTGCTACTTAGAGAGCAAACAAGGGGTTGATGTTATTTGATTATACTAATACAAATGTTATATATAAAGATACAAATGTATTGATTAAGGCAATAAATTGAAAATGATCTGAGCATGCTGGTCAAAACAAGGGCCAGTCAATATACAAGCCCGATGCCAACTTTGGATTACTAGAAGATGACAGTAAAGTTGTTTCCTTTTATAAGTAATGCAGTGATTGAAGTCATAAGATGGTCATATGTGCGTTCACTTGATGAGAATTGCTTTCCGAGGTTAGTAAAGCTTCCAGTTACATGTAATTTGGATAGTACATTATCCCAAAATGCACCAACAATACATAACACCAATTAACTACGTATTAAATTGCAGACGAGTCATAATACACTAGGTAGGATATGAATTGGCTGCATCCATAACAAGTACTGGTTGCAAGCAAATAAGCAACAAAGCATGCTACTATTAAACAAATCCCTACAACATATTGCTTTGTTGTATAACACTGAGACCAGATTATATAATAGTAAGAAAAGAGTAGATAACAAACTCACCACTTCAAATAGTTGGTGCACACAATGATGGTGGCAAACCAGCATATAGTCGACCATACATGTTGGGTTTGCTAAGCTCAGCGAACAACTCGACCTGCAACGTCTTGACGTCCACGGAAGATAATCCAAATTTAAGCATGTGTTGTGTAGATGGGGTGTACAACGCTTCCACGAGCAGGTATCCCCCAGCTACACCAACAAGAGCAGCATGCTTTACCAGCAACAGGATGACCTTCTCCGAGTACCATTGGTTATTTCTTAGAATTGAATACTTCAGCCAACATCGGTCATCTTCTTTGTACTCATCATAGCGTTTAGTGAGCATCCCGAGCATTCCGTCCGCTGCCTCGACGATGACATAATTGCGGTTCGGTGGTTGTTCAGGTGGGAGGTTGACAACAGAGAACTCCATGATGTGTGTGTCAAGGAGAAGCAACTTCTTCATGAAATGCAAACGCCAGCAGAAGCATCTATGGACGTACCGACGATAGGACAACCAAGGCTCAGAGTTCTCAAATGAGCCAATAGTAGCCTGAGCACTCCATTGATCATAAGTACGATTGGTGGTGAAGCCACGTTGAGAGTAGCGTGGCCAATTGAATACACAGGTTTTTGGCAAATCCTTTGTACACAAGTAGAAATCATGTAATTTTTATGTAAAATTGGTGAAAACACATATATTTGACATCACATATTTGAGATGACATCACAGACTTCTGGTCCTGGCACCACCACTGAGTACGAATGTGCCATTGTCCATCCAAACAGGAGAAGACCAGCATCAGCAGATTTATTCTGCATTGTGCCAAGCACACCACTCTGAATGATAAAGGGTTCTCCTTATCCTCGCCGGGAGCAACGAAAGTCTCCAGCATGAGGAGGTCCGGTCTACGGACCAGTGCTTTCAGGTGGTCGGGGACGGCAGGCAGCAGGATGTAGCGGCGGTGCACGGGGTCGCACATGGCGAGGTCCCTGACCAAAAATTGGCTGTACTGTAAGTCACAAAGCTCAGCGACCACGAGGAAGCGTTTGCCGGCTTCTTCTTTGACCGGGGCGCCGGCAAGGAGGGCCCCTCCATCAAGGAAGTCAATTTCACTCCAGGAACGGCCGGCGGTGGAGGGGAGGAAGTGTTGGGTTTTCCCGGACACACACACACACTAGCTGGAGGTAGACGACACACGAGCTGGAGGTAAAAGAAGACGCACACACACTTTGGCACAACGCACACTGAAACACAACACAGATACATGGGCTTTAGTAGCCAAATCACTCGCCAACACACCCCACGCACTAACCAACTGACCAACTTCCTAGCTGCATGCACGCACTACTCCACTTATGCATCCACGCGCCCACAACGGACCAGCCACACATATCGGCTTGACCCGCATCTTACTCCAGCAGCTCACGCACGTCACAAGCTTGAGTCATTCCCAAGTCTGTAGCATACTAGGAGCTTGCCCACGCAACGGCACACTTAACGCTTATAGCTCCACACTCTATCTGCCACAAGACTCGGCCGCTGCAACTCTAGGGAGCTTTGTGCATGCTGCTAACTAAAGTTTGCACTACATGCATCAACGAACTAATGCAACAAAATAAACATGATGAATACCTAGACAACAAGGTTAACTCTAACAGGAAGGAGGAGCAGGAGAAGTCGAAGGTGGGGAAGGCGCGGGCTGGGACGGTGGAGGGGTGCTGCGGCTGAGCTGGGATGAAGGGATCGTGGACCATGCCGACGAGAGGCGGCAGGTTGACGACGCAGTATCAGCGGAGGAAGGCGTGGCCGGAGATGACGCTGCGGAAGGAGGCGCAAGCGGTGGAGGCGCGGGTAAGGTCGGCGGCGGCGGGGAGGCGGAGGAATATTTCAGGCGGGCAAGGTCATGGACCGGAAGGGACGGCGGCTCCGGCGGTGGTGCTGGGTTGGAGGTTGGCGGCGGCGCCATTGGAGTGGCCTGGATTGGGAATTGGGGATTTTGGTGGGTTTGGTGAGGAACGAGTGACGGTGGACACTTCACCGCACAAGATGGTCAACACAATCCATTCTAAACAAACAATCACCTCTGTCTAAAAATTCCATAATTAACAAAACTCTTGATTTTGTCGACCAAGATGGTCCAACTAATCCATTTCTTTTGATGGTCAAGAGTAACTTTGAATTGAAGGATTTAATAAGCCAATATTCTATGGGAATGGATTCACAATAATTCCATAAAAGATTACGATTTATTTTATCCTGTTAAAATTCTAATTTCATTAAAAAATAACCTACATGGTGAGATGGTTCCATGATTAATTGTTTGGTATGCCAACATTTACATGCTTATTAGGCTAGTTGAATGCTCGTGCATTGCCACAGAATAAAGTATGTGCTGCTACTTCTCAAATGATCATGTTTGTATGATAATTGCAACCAACAAAGGTGTGTTGCTACTTCTCAAGTGACGATGTTTGTATGATACTTGTGCCAACAAAGGTACTCGACAAGTGTTTCTTTAGTTCGTGGATGCAAGCGTGATACAAATGTTGTCTTAAGATTAAGACTCAATTAGAAATGGAAATTTCCTCATCTCTGATGATCATTTTGTATTCTCACAACTTCTTTTCTTCTACTCATGCGTCTCCTGGACCATTTATCTTGAAAACTGGACTTCTTCAACTCAGGTATATACTAGGTAATTGGAGTGAATGGTAATTGCCCGTATACTTCAGGTAATTGTACATGGATTTGCAACGGATGCACAAATACTCTAGTGAATGAATATGATTGTGCACCAAAATATACTTCATTTCTCGATTGAATCATTACTTTATTGGCAATATAATTTTGTTTGGTAAGCCAATAAGACATGGGGAAGTTGACATGATTTTTTCAAA
>NC_041392.1:9427286-9429922 GCF_002162155.2 Triticum dicoccoides
GAGATGGAAAAACAATATTCAAAACAGGGGCATTTGAGATGATAAGATGGCCCCGTTGACATTTCTGATCCCCAAAGCCTTCACATTTTTTTTCAAGACCCTTTTGGTTAAGGCAAGCCAACTCCCTAGCCTATGCCTCTAAGCATTGCTTGCATCATTTCGTGGATGTTTATTATCTATGTCTAATTATTTTTAGGGTAGCTATGTCTTGGTATGATCCTATGGGACATCTGCCAAGTATTGTTTCGGTGGTTATGTTTAGTTTTAACTTAAGGCGCCACGTACTTGAATATCGGTAGAAAGCGCCCACGCCTTCCTAGCGTTAGGTTTGTAATGGGCTGGCCCATAGATTCCATTTGGTCACGTCTTTTCCAAAATTTTCATATATGTGTTTTATTTTTTGATCATTTTTTTCTTAAAATTATTCATGAGCATTGTGAACATTTGGTGCATCTTTTTGACATGGAGATTTTCCTTCATGATTGTTTTTTCACTTCCTGTTCTTTATTATTTTAGATTTTTTTTAATTTTTAAGAATAATGTCCATTAATTTTATTTTATTTTACAAATTTCAAAATTCTGCTGAATTTTAAAATGTTCGTAATTTTAAAATATTTGTGAATTTTAGAAAAATTCACTTTCATACTTGTTGCATGATATGAATTTGTCACCCATGCCTTTTTTATCTATTCTACTTTTTTCGTAGAAGGACCTGTTGATAATTCTTATCCCCAAGCATTCACATTTACATTTTTTAATTTATGATATATTTTTTCACATTCATTAACAAATTAGTCATCATTCTTTTTTTTGAAATTTCTTAAATAAAAATAGTCCAAAATAATAAACCAATTGAAAAAAATCGAATGAGAAAACGATTATAAAGGAAAATTGCCTGGCAAAGCACTAAGTGGGTCGCTGCCCAGTGTGTGCTTTAATGCTAAATTGCCACGTGAAGTTCTAAATAGGACGTCCCAAGAATTGGTGGAAATTTCCGAGCAGTTTTCAAGCCATCGACCAAGAAGAAGCACCAACCGATATCTTTTGAATGCCTTATGTAAACCGAAGGTTTCATTTTCCTAAAACACATAGCTCCAAGCCTTACAAAGAAACAAAGTCCTTTGAGTGTTGTTGACTCTTTTTGGAGGCTGGCAGTTTGTGTGTTAATCAAGAGAAGCAGTAGGATGACTTGGTGTTGTGACATCGATCTATTTGTTTGTTCTGCGGCATGACCCAATTTCTCCAACTCTCTGGATGGTGGTGAAGGATTACAAACTTGCTCTACGCGGGGTCATGTCCAAAATGATGTTCCTTAGCGGTTACCAAATCTCGCTTTGGGCGGCGAGTGGTTATTACGGTCTTCAAAGCCTGATATGGCGAGGGTGTTTGTAGGTGTCCCTTCGTTTTAAGCTCAAGCGAACGGTCCTTCTAGGTGGTCTATGCTAAACTATGGCATGGGAGAAGGTGTCCCTCTCCCATGCCCCATGTAACCCTTATATAGAACAACTTATGGAAGGCTTCGATGTTGATGCATGGGGCATGCAGAGATTGGAGTTGATCTGTTATGAGTTTACAACACGTTTGGGACCTTATTACATGTTTGCAGAGAATTTCTTGATTCCCGATGCGTTGTATGATGGCATGAATCCTCCTGGTGCGGTGGAGCATCTTCTGGTGTCTACTGGGTATCCCGGATTTTAGACGCCTACCTTCGTAGTGAAGGCAAGCCGATAAGTGATTTGACATCATCAATAGCCCCCGATGAGTACTCGTAATAGAGCAAGGTCTGAGTAAGTCTGGTGTAGATACTCGTGAACGCCTCTATCTTATATATTCTTCAGGTTGGATGCTGGGGTAGCTCCTTCCTTGGCGTCTTGTTCTGGCGTTTGATGTCTCACTGGGATCCGTCAACAGGCGAAATGTTGCTGTAGATGAGTATTTTCCCAACATCTTCGACGAGCATGGTGTTCATGTAGACACGCTGGGTCGAGAGGTGTATGTCAATAGGCAAATAGTCAATGTAGATTCCTTTTCATTGATTGCTTTCCAATAAGTCACTCGCGACTTGTTAGTGGTAGATGAATAATTTTTATTCCCTCGAAGTAAGGAATTTTTGTGGACTAAGTATGTTTCGATCGTTTGGTTCCGAGGCTTCACACGTGAAGGAGGGGTGCCAAGGCGTTATTCTGACCGGTGGGAACTACGGGTGGTGATCTAAAGGTGGCCTGATCCTGAGATGCGTTAATTTCTTTCTTCGAGAAGTGGCTCTTCCTTTGAGCGCAGACGTATGGTGGACGAGCTCCACTAAGCTCGTTCTTTTGAAACAATTCCTTGGAAACTTGTACGTGTTGAGTAAGAATTTATAAAATTTCATTTGATTTTTTCTTGTGATTTGCTGGCTGTACAGAAAAACCAAATTTCTGGCCTAATAAAAAAATCAGCCCATCTCGAAATACATACTTGGTTTTTTTTGCTCGCACACACACACACACACACACACACACACACACACACACACACACACACACACACACTACGCTCGTTTAGTGAATTGGCTTGACCGTTTATTCTTGTTTTTCTTTTTTTAATTTCTTTTTCCTTTCTTTTTCCATGCTTGCTTTTTCTTTTTCTTTGTT
>NC_041392.1:9430233-9463562 GCF_002162155.2 Triticum dicoccoides
TTTTTTCAAATTCCTGAACTTTCTTTTTAAAATTGTGAACATTTGTTTTCATCAAATTCAAAAACTGTTCACCGAATTAAAAAATTGTTCTTTCAATTTAGAAAAATTTCATCAAATTAAAAATTTGTTAATTGTAATCCACAATTGTTCATAAAATATAAGAAATATTCATCACAACTAAAAATCTGTTCATCAATGTTTAAAAGAATCATGAATTTCCAAAAAATTTCATCAAATTGAAACATTGTTCGTCCAATTCAATATGTATTTATCAAATTGTAAAAAGTTCATAAAATTACAAACACAAAAATATTCATTTTAATAAATTCACATACATTTTTTGGAGTCGGCATATATTTCGTGAATGTCATGAACATTTTCGCAAAATTAGTGCACACTTTGTTTTCTCATTTTTGTGAACATTTTTTGAAAATTCGTGAATTTTAAAAATTCCTCAATATATTTTAAATTTTGAGATTTTTATAAATTTACGTTTTTTCCATAATAATAAACATTTTTGAAAATACCGAATTTGATTTAAATAAGGAAAAATAAAAAAAGACAACGAAAAAAATATAATGAACAGGAAAATGGAAAAGAAGGGGCTTCCCGCTCCAAATATAATGAACATTGATGGGCACGTGGGTGGGGAGTGCGCGTTCCTGTACGCCACGTGTGAAAGTATAATAGTATTAAAGTTCAAAGGTACATAATATACATGTGAATGTGTATTCACAAAAAGAAAATCAATTTTTTGTGCTGTGAAAAATTGTATTTCATTATCAGGCTCCGTGAAGCCCATCACCACTGGCATTTTTCGCTCTTCCTTTTCATCTTATCTCCCGTCCTAACTGTTGCGTTTGTCTTGTAGTCGCATCTCTTTTGTTGCGAATGAGGAGTCAATTCCCATCTTTTCTCTTTTGCCCACAATCTTTTTTGGACACAGTACAGATGCAGACGCTTATACATAGGCACATACATCTACCCTTATGAATGCACGCATGCATACCCTATCCCTAAATAAAGCAGCAGCCTGACTTTATAAATAAAGCCATCACAACGTGTTCAGCACACGTCACAGTGCAAGAGGTAGTAGAAGTTTACGGAATACAAACCAAGTAAATACCCATCGGCAATTACCTAGCGCGACCTCAAGAACTGCCATGAGAATAGGGAAAATTCTTTCTACTAATGAAAAATTCAATCAACATTAGGTTATTAAACTAAGTCATTTATTTTGCGGGCTGCTGTCAAGATTCATACATCACACAACCTAGATTCAAATGATTTTACAACAAGGGGACAAAAATCGAATATAAGGACAGTGTTTCTCATGCTTATATTATGTGAAAACAAGAGTCACACTGCTACCGAATATCAGTTTGTACCAGGAGAACACACAGAAATGATAACGAGAGTGAGAGTGAGACAGAGAGGCGGTGTATCACCCACAACTATGTTGCCGCTCTCGGATTATAACTTTTCCAAGCAACGGGACGGTTAATGCCAAAAGGAAGAGTGGTAACAACTGTAGCTTCTCTGCCCAGCTATGAGTGTATGTTACTGCGACGTAAGAAATGAAAACAAAATAGCAGCCCGCGAATACCATTGCTGTTTTCTGCACACACAAAAACGAGAACTATTGTTGATCCATAAAATCCTTCATGAAAACGGTATGTGAAATGTATTAGGCATTGTGAGGCCAGCATGCTTTCGGCACATTTCTTATTCGAATAAAAAAACTCGACCAGTAGGGAGAGAAGCCCCTACTGATTTTTATTTAAGAAGAAGATGTGAGACACGGTGTAAGAACCAAGGTTGGAACCCGCGCCGGCTGGGTGGCAACACTACACCCTGACCACTGAGCTGAGAGCTCATCCACACCCCATGGTGAATATGAATTATGAATTATGGGCTAATTACCAATTTACCATATATGCACATCTTTGCCTAGTTTAACAGATACTACGTCCTCTATAACTTAATATAAGACGATTTTGCAGTTATAGAGGTTGTATTATTTAAGACGATTAAGCATTAAAGACAAGTTCGGTAAAATCTGGACCTCGTTAAATTCAGCATCGAAAAAACAGTCTAAAACTTGGTATTTTAAGAACAACCATAGTATGCTCGGTGATTTCGGATGTGGGAAGAACCGAGAGACCAAGCATACAAGAATTTATCTTAGGACGAACAAGCAGGATATGTATGAAGATTGATCGATGTACAGATAGACAGAGAGGGGAGGAAGATGAGAACCGTTACCATGCATATAACGGCTATGGTCTCCACCACAGCGCTCAGCGTCAAGCCAGCTGGCGGCTCCACCTTCTTCGGCAGAAGGCCCGTCTTCATTTTGCTGTTGGCTGGAGAGGTGGAGAGGAAAGCTCTCAGAATGACCCGTGCAAGGAGATACCGTCCATGTCGTCCATACAAGGCACCTCGTTGCTTACTGTAGCTTCAAAAAATTATATAGATGTGAAAGCGACAACGAGCAGGGATTTAATTGTTGTTAGGTCCATACGTTGGATTTTTCTACTCGGGCTTCCCCACCGGTGACCGTTAAAGAAAAAAATTTAACATCGGTTCCTGCTCCCGAGTAGAAAAAGACAGAGTAAAGCGCAACCCACATAAAAAGGAACCGATGTTAATTACTCCTACCCTCTAGAAAAATGATAATTGCCCTCTAAGTCTAAGAAATCTTGGATCAGCTGCATGATCTTTTGTACTTAGCAGCATGCCGTGTGCACTGACGCACGGCCGGCAGCGTAAAAAATTCTGCAGATCACGTCTACTTAGAATCAAAGTTAAACATAACAAATGTAATGTACATAACATGATGGTACTAGGGCATAGATCTAATCGGGAGGCCCCTAGAAATCTCAAATCTCACGTTTGGACAATGTGTTGAAGGACTGAATTTACTAGAGAATGTCTCTTTTTCACTATTTTCTTGCTAGCTAGCGAAGGATGGCACGCTCTCTCTCATGCACGTAGACATATTTGGCTTTTTTTAATCGCATCGGGTTATCCGTATCTTCATATCGCAAGGAACAAGAAACAAGACACATATTATCATGCAAAAAGAAGTGGTCAAAAGACATAATAGCTATACAATTATATTTCTAATGCAACAAATCTTTATGATGACATTTACCTGGCTGGAGCATACGGTGAGGGAGGTTTCTCCTATTATGTGAAATTGTAGGGCAGTCCCTATTGATAGTTTATGCATGTTGTCATGTTCTCCAGACTCTGAGCCACGCAAGGGCAAATCCAGCATTAGACAAAAGGGTCCAGAGTCCAGGTTCGAGAGAATTTCGGGTGGCCTTTAGCCAGGCATTCCAACACCATTTTTCTCCCGAACAAAGATCACAGCGTGCCCCTTGTTTACTCTCCAACGACCAACAGCACTAGCCAAAGAAGGGAGAGTGAGTGAGGAGATTCCTGGCGACGGAGATGAACTCCGAAGAGCGCAGCCAGGTCGATGAAGCAAGGACCTGGGACCCGCAAGAGCAGGCTCGGAAAGATCATCAGGCACGGATGATTGCTTTGGTGGCAGACTGGAGGAGAAATAAACTGGAGAATGAGAGGGCATACCTGCAAGAGCGAGCTAGGAGAGGTGAAGAGCGGAGAACTGCAGCGCTGGCACGGCTAGATCAAGAGCGAGCTAGGAGAGATCAAGTACGGAGACTGGAGATGCAGATACGGGAAGCGGATGAGAGGTGGGCTGCTGTTGCTGGACATGGAGTCAAAGAAGGAACGTCGCACCGGGACCTGGTGCAACATGCGCAAGATGAGGCACGGAGAATTGAGGAGGGCACCATCAATAACGGCAAACCACGTTGCGCTCAAGTAAGCTGGTCTCAGTATGAATTAACTTTGTTTGGGGAGATCAATTTTTTATCATATATGATTTTTTTTTGCGGTGGATATATGATTATTGTTGGTCACAATGATGCATAGTCCGGGCGTCCGGCCGGGGTTACCGCCTTCTTGAGAAAAATATATTATTGTTGTTAATCTGGTGCCTTAGCGGATCGTGCTCTCGTCTTGCACAATTTTAAAGTAATCATCTACTCTTTCCTTTACATCCGAAAACTAAGCAGATCACCAATAACTTCGATATTACCGGTTAAGAAAACCGTTATGTTGATTCTCATGGATGCTGTGGTTTTCTTTCTTTTGTTATTTTATCTGTTTCGTAATGGAACCCTATCCATGTTTTGGATCGTCCGAAAAAAAAAACCATATTTTTGGTCCACGAATGATACTCCTTTGTTGCCTTGAATTCCTTCGTGAGGTGATTCTTGTTAGAATCAAGAGTGAACTGCTGACTCCTGGAGATTCAATCTCACGCATAATCTGAATCTAGTTGGTCACAGCGTGAAAAAAAAACTCAGCTTGCCTAAAGAATTGGATCGACACACATATCTGAGATATGATTTATATACTGATTGTTCTGATATCTCCTCCACAGGTACAAAGGATGGAGCTGAGCCCCCAAAGCAAGCTCCAAATTTTCATCAAACATATTCTCAGCGAGTTTATTATTTTTATTCTATGCTTAGGGTTTTTTTTCTTGTTACTTTTTTTATACTAAATGAAATACCGTAGACAATTGTTGTATGGTTCCTGCGTCCAAAAAGCTGTTCTCTCTTTTATCCTATATTTGCAGCCCGTGGGAGCTACCTTCGGTCTTTTTTTTTAACTTAAGCTACCTTCATCTTCCTTAGAGCATCTCTAGCCCTTCCCTTAAAGTAGTGGCTGAACCCCAGCTCGGTGCACCCACGCTACACCCACGCAAGATAACATACCAAAACATTTTGAAAAAAATCTAAAAATTTGTGGAAATGATTATGGACAAATGTTATAGATGGTTGCAAAATTTGGTGGTCAAATGTCATCCGAGGAGTTCTGCACAAAAATAAAATAAAATTACAACTTGTGCTCAAACAGTGCACATACATTTTGGGTATTTTACAGCAATTTTGTTTTTTTTTTGTACAGAGCTCCTCGGAGGTCATTTGACCACCAAACTTTGCAGGCATCTATAGCATTTGATCATTATCTTTCCCACAAAATTTCAGAATTTTTTTTTGAAATATTTTGCTATGTTTTCTTGCGTGGGTGTAGCGTGGATGCACCGAGCTGGGAACAACCACTCTCTTCCTTCAAAATTGTTTAACTCCCTAAAATTTCCATTTTGAGGAAATTAACACCAACTAGGCCATCACTCAAATTCTTGAACTCTTAATTTTGAGGACTTATTCCTCAAAATAACCTCTCCCTACTCGAGTATTGGAAGCCCCCTATTCTCATTAAACCCTCTCTCTTTCCTCCCTCAAACGTCATGGCAATGGCATTTATGGCACCAGTGTGGATGCCGCATCCATGGGCCTGCCTACAACCATCCAAACCTCAGCGGATGCCCAATTCGAGCCCAAATTGTGCCCACCGCCCAAATCATCGGTGCGTCTCCTAAATCCACCCCATAGTTAGTGCCATGGTTCGACGAATGATTATCGTCCTGGAGAAGCATCAGGCCGATATCACCAACCGAGTGGACATGGTGGCCACCGTATGATTCAAGCTTGTTGAAGGAGGAGGAAATGGTGGTGAAGGAGGAAGAGGAGATGGAGGAGGATGATGTGGACGCTGAACTTTAGCCATGTGAGGTCGCTAAAATGGAGATGGAGGCGGAGAAAGTGGTGTCACTTGCTAAAAGCCAAGCAATGAATGTGTAGCTCTAGGCGGAGCATGCCAACGCCGCCTCACAGGTCCACCCCACAGTCGGCGTCAAGGTTCAGAGGCTATAGAGCGTCTCAATGCAGCTGTTGGTGCAGTATTGGGCTGAGATTGCCACCCGAATGACCGGGGCCGCCGTCACGACGCTATCATCGGATTCAAGCTCGTTGTCGGAAGAGGCAGAGGGAGATGGAGGAAGATGATGCCATGGGAGAGCTCGAGCCCTGGGAGCTCGCTGAGATGGAGATGGGGGAGGAGGAGGCAGCGCTCACTGAAAACCAAGTGGAAGAGGTGCAGATCTAGGCGGAGGCATCGACACCGCCGCTATCGCTGATGTGCTCTCGATGGAGGCATCGATACCTTGCGTTTGAGGCATCCTCACAGCCACACATGAAGAAGAGGCCGTCCATAGTTGAGGGAGGACTGGACACGGGAACATTTGTCCGTCGACCTAGACTCTAACGTGCTTGGCCCCGTCTACAAAGAGCATGTGCCATGTCCGAGGGGCACCCACCACGCCGAGGCTTCGGGCTCTGGCAAGGGGAAAGAGAAAGGCTTAGGGGCGAACTAGGGGTGAATAGGGGACCACCTGGAATTTCCCCATATCCTTTATGTGACATCGGTTTATTTGCACAATAAATAGATCTATATGTGGATATTTCTACTATTAGACCACCCTGGCTCAATTGGCTAGCTACGCCATTGTCAAAGAGCTGGTCATTGAAATCTCGTCCGACAAGTATTAGATTACTTTGTAGCTCTTTTAGTCGCTAGTATTGGTAAATTAAGTGGTAGTTTGTTTAATTGTAGTACTTTTATGTTTAATGTGGCAGTGTTCTGTATGATTGAGATGTGAGTTATCTTAATCTGGTTTGACATCGTGTTTGAAAAGCCTAGTTTGCGTGCATTTTTGTTTTTTCCGCAGGGGGGGGGGGTGTGGTGGTTAAAAATCTGGGGTAATGGCTAGGTGCACAAATTTTGGACACCTCAAAATTGAAAGAGTTAAGTTTGAGTTCGTGTTTGAGGAGTAAAAGTTGAGGAGAAGGATTAAAGAGGCTTTTAGGTGCTGAATAAGATCGTTGCTGATAAACTGAAGCAAGAGAGGCTGTTGTATTAATGGTTGCCAGGGCATGGAGAGGTGCTTCACTAAAACATCATGTCTGGAAACTTTCTTGGGGCTTCAAAACTTTGTGCATTTGTTTAGGTTTTATGGAAACAATAATAGTCATGAACATTTTTGCATCACTCAGTTTCAAATTAAACTTTTACTTATATCTTACTCGCTATTGACAGGGAGCTGGATCTTACCTTTCCCAGATGGCCCGGGAGATATGGGAAGGGATTAGGGAGAGAGCATTATCTGCAGTTGGATTGAGATCATGTATGGAAAGATTCGAGAGACCCAGGCGTGACCCTCACTATTGTCTGTTTGGATGGCAAGTTCTATCTAGGTACGCTGTAAAGGAAGAGTTGTTATTTGGCCACCATGCCAACCTGTTAGACGAAGCTAGTCTCGGCTATAGCAGTCTCAATGGTGAAGGAGATGATGATCATACCCTTAAGATTAGGTTTAGGGGCTTGCTACTGCATCTGAGGCAGAGTTTCACTGCTCGAGACAGAGAGGCGGAGTTGGACGCTTTCGTGGCAGCACATCTCACAACAAACCTTACTGTAAGTGCATGCCCACGTTTCCAAACATGCACATAAAGCAATGCAAACCTGTGTACGTTCCACGTAGAACTTATTATTTTTATTCTACGAGGCTACGTTTCATTTCAAAATGAACAGTGAAACATGGACAATGTACCATGTTATAGGTGATGCATACGGCTATTTTTTATTCTACGAGACTACTTTTACAGGTGCAATAACCAGTATGAATATTTTTGCCTGACATATTTTTTCTTGTTTCGCCCATAATATGATTTGTTTACGTAGATTGAAGTTTGGACCTTTTTTATTTGCGAGGAATTGAAGTTTGGACTTATATTCGTTATTGACAGGAAACTAAATTGCAATTACCAATCCGCACACTGAAGCTGGAAACAGACGTGTGCCATTGCTGGGAACATAGTAAATGTACTAGATCAGATGGCAGCAAGGAAGACTTGTTACAATATATAAAACGCCGAGGAGCCGATGCATATGCAGTTGGTATACTGGTGGCTGATAACGTAAGTGCATGTGTTCCTTTCCATTAGATGTTTCTCCTTATAAAGTTTTGAGTTGTAAGCACGGATCCTGTGCGGTTCTACAGATTGATACTACAGACTGGTGTAGAGGTGGAAACCACCTAGGTTTGTAAGTTACATAGGGTCTCCTCGTAACTTCAGCCTTTTGCATGCATTTATATGAAAATATACTAGTAACATTTTAAATATATGAAAAATACAGTAAGGGCAGAACAAGAGCTGGGCCAGCCGGGTTGCTGTGCTCATGACTTTTCTTGCATTTGGGTTAAGAATATCAAAACGGTTTTTGGCCAGTCCAGGCATCTTTCTACCCCTGACTCTAATCATTAACTGGTACATGTTACTAATATAACATCCAAAAGTATAGTTTATCATAAAGCTAATATTTCTGAATTATAAATATCTTCACATGTCAGTGTTTTATTATTACTTTCTACATAGCAGCATGTGATAACATCATCATATCTCTCATGTAGCGGACGGATGGGGGACAAGTAGGCTGTTGAGTAATTTGTTAGGGTCTGTATAATAATGCTATATTACAATGCCATGTAAGATCATTGGTTAGGTGGTAGAGAGAAATAGAAAAAAAAGGTATTTTCTTCTCTTAGCTAATATATGATCACTTAATAAGAAAGATAATCCTTTCTCTACGATATTGTATGAGATGTCTTCTCCTATTCACACAGTTTCTAATTTAATAGTAATCACCACATAACTTTTGAATCATGCAAATATTAATTACAATAACCCTAGGTGACGTGCAATACATAAGACAAGACCGCCTTATCAATGAATGTGCAACACCTTAAGCTACCTACAAGATTAGTGTACATGAATAATAGCTACCTTACTTCTCAGAAAAACATCAAAACAATTCTACCTAAAAAGGAAAAAAAATAAGTTAGGCTGAAGCTAATGTACACTCCCCGTAAATTTTCATGTGACGGAATCACTAGATAATTTTATTTTGTTTGTTAGAGAAACTTGAGACAAACTTGATGCAGTTGAAGGGTAGAGTAAGAGATCCCTGGATTTACTGGATGGAAATAATTTGGCAAATTCAAATGTTGACATGTGTGTTTTGCATATATTCTAGGAGCAAGCATTTTCAGTTTGTTTCCATTTCATGCAGAATGGTGTGGATGTTCAAAACTTTCTGTCCACAATATTTGGAGGATTCGTTGTCCTTTCCTTCACAAACTTAATTGGTACCTCCAAGGGCGATTATCCTGAGTTCATAAGATTGGGGCTTTATGTTGGGTACGTGCTTCTTGTTGTATTGACATTCCTTGGGCTCACGGCGAAGAAGATGGCGAAGCCAGCCATGAGGGTGGCGGCAGGCATGTCGATTGCTGCAGTGACAATATCTGCGGTTTATGAGGTTTCAGAGAAAGTCTACATCAGGAGTTTTATTGGGATATTAGGGTCCATTGGAACATTGGCGATGGCTGTGGTTAAGTGGAGGTAAGCACTAGGAATTAAGCTTTTCAGCCATGCATTACCAATGTATATATTACTTACATATTTTTGCCTAAAAATTCACTAGTATGCAATTAACTGATTTTTATATTTACATCCGTCAAAGCAAAGGTATGTATGTATTTCATTCAGATATACATGCAAGTATTTATATTTAAATGGTTGGGGGCAAAATCTGCATCTACTATTTTAACAGATATTATCAGAACTTTTTTATGATTTGTGTTAAGTAATTATTTGATACATATACAAGGAGCGAGTAACTATATTATAAGCCGTGTAGAATTGTAATTCATAGGAGTAGTTATTATACGCCCCTAATAAAACAATATACAAAATGCAGTAAAGTTGTATATAAATATTGTAATTTGGGATTTTAAGATTCAACTCACAAATTTACTACATTTTTCTAAAATTTCTACATTTAATACACAACTCTACTATATATTGTACACTTCTTATTAGAGGGGTCTAATAGCTTATCCACGGTCCTACTTAGAATAAAACTACAATCCCCTTTACAAGTTGTACAGTAGCCTATTCAGCAACTCACATGCTCTACCTTGTCGCTGCCCGCTGCTCCCTCATTGTTGCCTCCTGCCTTGCCGGCACTCAGCTCCGCCGTACGTGTTGTGACCACGTCTTCAACAACCACCACGCACAAAACCTCTCTCCACTACCGCGCACAACACCTCTACTCGCTGCCCAGTGCTGCTTCCACTCACTGCCATGGTGCTCCCTTGCCGCCGCACACCTTTTGGCTCTGGCCTCCACCAGCCGCTGCTGCACACCACGCCTCCACTCACTGCCATCCCTCGCCACCGACTCCCGCCCTGCCATGTATTTGTAGAAAACATGCAGACAAATATGGAGCACCAAAACATGTATTTTGAATATGTCTTTTTTGCTTCTCAATATAATGTGGAATTTGCACTTCAAGTTGTGTGATATGGTAGATACACAAATATGTTAATCAACTCAATTCTCTTCAGATTTTTATAACATTTTGGAAAAGCTACGTCAAAGTGCAAAGCAATATATATTCAACCGTGTGTAATTTTGTCCAAACTAATTGGTTACTCCAGTTTATTTTCATCACAATGTCTTTCTCCGTATTTTTTTTGCAAAATACACGTGCATGCCCAGGGAGAGAGAGAGAGAGAGAGAGAGAGAGAGAGAGAGAGAGAGAGAGAGATGTTTTTAAGTTCAGTAGACTATAAGTTTATTTAATTGTAGATTCACGTATACTTGTTTCAGTTTACACACAACTTACTTAATGTTTCCAATGAACATTTATGTTTTGATCCTGATGTTTGATATATTGTTTTCGTCTGCAGGTGATGTTGTTGCCCGGGTCCGTTAGAAGATATACTGGTGCCCGAAGTTATGAGAACTTGAGCGGCATTATATTGTTTGTTGGCTCATATTGGCCATCAAGTTCTTCGGAAGATGTACAAAAGTCTTTTCAGTAGGATTCGATCAGTTTTTTCTGTCTTATTAGTACATTGTTGGCAACAATCATTGTCGAAAATATTTCCGTATTTTTCTTATTTCATTTTAGTTTTATTCTGCAGATTTGTTAATATAACTTGAAGCATGAATGAGGCGATTTAGCTCCCAGGCTCATGTGAGCCCTGGATTTTAAAAGAACTTTCTAGAGCCGCTTACCTGGCGAAAAGGGAAATTTGATCTTAACCATCAATGAATTAAGGTTAAATTTGGCTATCTAAATATGGTTAACAATATAGAAAATAATATTTTGACACATTTTATCAAGGAGCTAAAATGAAATGCTACCTGGGAGGGTTTCTTACTAGTGGCATAACGGTAAATTAAATGAGGGGTGTGCTAGTATACATTCGAATATAAAAAAAATGACACCTAGGGAGTATTTCTTTATTACATTTCATTGTAGAATTGAAAAGTACCATTTCCCACTTAACTTACTCATACAATGCAATACTCAAGCACGAGTCTAGACCTTCTCACTTATGGGCTAAGGAAAATAATGATGTCCGTTTATGTGAAGTCAAAAATCAAGAAAGGCTTGCATGAATGGGGTTGGATCATTAGGCAGTGTTAAGGCCTTATAATCGATGTTAACACAAGGAGTAGGGATGGTGTGCACGTACAGTCATACCGATCATTGGTTGCTGATTACCTTTGATCCGGTTTTGGATGTAGATAGTCCCTAACTTTCCCCCCGAAGGTGACCCTTGGTATCAAACCCACGGTAACAACGCAGACGCAAAAGGTGAGTCTGGCAAGCTTTTATTGACCTAAATAATTCCAGTTTGCCGGGTCAAAATTGCACAACTCCAAGGGAGAAAACAATTGAAGATATTACACAACTTTCGGGCCACTGGTCGACGTCACCAGGTGAAGCTCACGTGGCCGCTCGTGGTGGCGGGGCATTCACCCGCGGCAGCCTCCAATTTGTAGGGCGCTAGGTTCGGGCGGTTTGTCGGCTTGCACGGGGGCTCAGGATCCCGGCGACTGGCGGCTGTGCTTGCGTCCTCACATGGGCACGGCGACGCCTGCATGCGGCGTGGTGTCCAGGGGCTGCGTCGGGGTAGACGGGAGGCGCGGTGCTATGGTCAGATCCACGCATGCGTGTGTCAGTTCTGTCCCATGATGGTGCTGGTGCATGTAGGCTAGGGGGAGGGCTGTGGTCCTCTCCTTCCTCTTTCATCCATGGCAACGGTGTGAGACATATGTTAGATCACTGGTAGAAAAAGAGGCTTCCGTCCAGCCCCATTAGTCGCGAAACTGTAGGAACCGCGACTAATGAAGTCTTTAGTCGCGGTTCGGCAGACGAACCGCGACCAAAGGCCTGGGCCCAGGGCGCTCGGTGGCCAGCTGGTGCACGTGAGGGGCTTTAGTCGCGGTTGGCCAGGCCAACCGCGACTAAAGGTGCGCAAAGGCCTTTAGTCGCGGTTGGCCAGGCCAACCGCGACTAAAGCTCCTCCCCTATATATACCAGTTCAGCACGCTCACTTAGCCATTTGGTGCCACTTCTCTTCACAAGCTTCACAAGGGGGTGTAGGTTTGCTTTTGGTTCCTCTTATGCACACAAGGTGTTTGATGAAATGCCGTAAGAGGGTGAAACAAACATGATATGAAGTGTTGGAGCCACACTTGAGGTTCCTCATTTATTTTTTCCTCCTCGATCGTGGTTAGCAACTTGAACCTTTCATGCATGTGTGTCATTGATAAAATATGCATGTGTGCAGTTTATTGTTTAATTTATATTGTTTGTAGCTAGTTAGTTTAACAAATGCATGATGGTTAATTATATATTTTATATTATAATAATGCAGATGAATCGGCAATGGATGTACGGTAACCGACTCTCCGGCGAGTTCACTACGGGTTTGAAAGATTTCCTCGTAGTGGCTAATGCGAACAAGCAGGGGGGTTTTGTTATCTGTCCATGTGTTATCTGTAAGAATCAGAAGGGTTACTCTTCCTCAAGAGATGTTCACATGCATCTGCTTCGGCACGGTTTCATGCCAAGCTATAATTGTTGGACCAAGCATGGAGAAAGAGGGGTTATAATGGAAGAAGATGAAGAAGGGGATGATTTCATCGATGAAAGCTATCTTGCTCATTTCGGTGATACTTTCATGAAGGATGCTGAAGGTGAAGGGGAAGGTGAAGAAGAGGCACGTGATGATCCCGTTGATGATCTTGGTCGGACCATTGCTGATGCACGGAGACGCTGCGAAACTGAAAAGGAGAGGGAGAATTTGGATCGCATGTTAGAGGATCACAGAAAGGCGCTGTACCCCGGATGCGATGATGGTCTGAAAAAGCTGGGCTGCACACTGGATTTGCTGAAATGGAAGGCAGAGGCAGGTGTAGCTGACTCGGCATTTGAAAACTTGCTGAAAATGTTGAAGAATATGTTTCCAAAGGATAACGAGTTGCCCGCCAGTACGTACGAAGCAAAGAAGGTTGTCTTCCCTCTAGGTTTAGAGGTTCTGAAGATACATGCATGCATCAACGACTGCATCCTCTACCGCGGTGAATACGAGAATTTGAATGAATGCCCGGTATGCACTGCATTGCGTTATAAGATCAGAGGCGATGACCCTGGTGACGATGTTGAGGGCCAGAAACCCAGGAAGAGGGTTCCCGCCAAGGTGATGTGGTATGCTCCTATAATACCACGGTTGAAACGTCTGTTCAGGAACAAAGAGCATGCCAAGTTGTTGCGATGGCACAAAGAGGACCGTAAGTCGGACGGGGAGTTGAGACACACCGCAGATGGAACGCAATGGAGAAAGATCGATAGATGGTTCAAAGATTTTGCAGCTGACGCAAGGAACATAAGATTTGCTCTAAGTACGGATGGCATGAATCCTTTTGGCGAGCAGAGCTCCAGCCATAGCTTTGATGCAGCAACCGAGAATGGGCAAAAGGTCACATATTATGGTTACATAGAGGAGATATGGGAACTTGACTATGGACCCTCCTTTAAGGTCCCTTTGTTCCGGTGCAAATGGTTCAAGCTAACAGGAGGTGGGGTAAAGGTGGACGAGCAATACGGAATGACAATGGTGGATTTCAACAATCTTGGTTACCTTGACGAACCATTCGTCCTTGCCAAAGATGTCGCTCAGGTTTTTTATTTGAAGGACATGAGTAGCAAACCGAGGAAACGGAAAGATAAGAAAACGATCAGTACATCATGCGATGATCCAAAGCGCCACATTGTTCTTTCAGGGAAAAGAAACATCGTGGGAGTGGAGGACAAGACAGACATGTCAGAAGATTATAATATGTTTGGTGAAATTCCGCCCTTCAAAGTGAACATTGACCCAAGCATTAAGTTAAATGATGAGGATGCTCCATGGATACGGCACAATCGTAAGCAAGCAGGGACACAAGGGAAGAATTGATGTGTAACAATTTATTGTACCAAACTTTGTATTTGGTCGATGAACTGAATGATGTATCAAACCTTTTGTCAAACCTTCAAGGGGTTTTAAAATGAATTAGTTTTATTTTTCTGATTTTTTTGATATATAATTGTATTTTTAAGATTTTAAAATGAATTAGTTTTATTTTTCTGATTTTAAAAGGAAAAAGGAAGAAGAAGAAAGAAGGAAAAAGGAAGAAAAAAACAGAAGAAAAAAACAGAAGAAAAAAGGAAAAACAGAAGAAAAAAACAAACAGAAGAAAAACATAAAAAAACAGAAGAAAAAAACAGAAGAAAAAAGGAAAAAGGAAAAAAGGAAGAAAAAAAGAAAATATGCCACCTACTGGGCCACCACCGTGGAAAATAGGGTTCCCCCAGAACGATGACCCGTACGGTTACAGAAGCCGTAAGAGAAAGATGGATCGGGAAGCAGATGTTGTGGCGCGGTTGGCATCGGAAATTGATGTGATGAAGAAAACCATGAGTGTACTAGTAGCCGAAAGAGATGCAGCTCGGGTGCAGCATGAAGATCATCCAGCGGATCTCGGAAGCCAGCAGCGGAGAAGCAGCGTGGCTTCCACGGAGGCCCCACCGGCTGGTGCAGATGCACCGACGATCGAAATTACTGCACCGGAGCCTCTGGTGGTCCAAATTACTGCACCGGAGCCTCTGGTGGTCGAAATTACTTCACCGGAGCCTCCTCGCTACCCCGTGGACGATATAAAGGAGATGAAAGAATGTCATCTGTATTATCCTATCGGGAACATGTCCATGAAGGTAGCCATCGGCAGTGCTTTACCATGTTTACCTGGAGCACTCCACCACAACAACCCCATTCAAGATGGCTATGCTCGTGTCACGGTGGAGGACATAGTCCAAGGGTTTGAGGACCTGGAGATTAACATTGCTACACCTGAAGGGGAGAAAAGACTTGGAGATGTCAAGCGCCATTTCATTCTATGGCAAAAGAAGTTTATCAAGTTTCCAGGCGAGGCGCCAAGGACAACAAGTCCACCCCCCTATGGTGGTGGTGGTGGCGGTGGCGGTGGTGGTGGTGGTGGTGGTGGTGGTGGCGGTTCACCTACACCTCCGTCACGTCAGCCGACGCCGCCCCCCAGTCCACAACGTCCGGCGGGTGATCAGCCGCCGCCCCCCAGTCCTCGTCCGGCGGGTGATCAGACGCCGCCCCCCAATCCACCTCCGGCAAAGAAGCAGAAGCAGTCCTGAATTATTAACCCGGACCCTTATGTACCTAAGACCACAAAGGTACCGGAGCCATCACTGAAGCCTCTCCCCACAAGGCCTTGGGAACGTAGTGCCGAGGAAGTCAACACGGCCGCGGCTGCTGATTTGGAGAAATGGAAGGCGGACTGCAAGAAGAAAAGAGAGCCCGAGCCCAAGCCAGTATTTTCTGATGAGCAAAAGAAGTGGGCTAAGTCATTTTTGAGCACACCGTCCCAAGCCGCGAAGAATCTGCCTAACGACTATGCACGTGAACTTCGCAGGCAGGCACTCATGTTCAAGGAGAACAAAGAGCGGGAGAAGGCCGAAAGTAAAAAAAGCGGGAAACAAGTTGCCCAGCTCGGGGAACAAAGTAAACAATCGATTGCCCCGCTTATAGTGGAAGCCTTCTGTCCGGATGCCCCCGAGATCATACAAGCTGCGGCAGCACAGGGATTGACTGTAACGAGTGCCAGAGAACAAGCGGCCAACTTAGGTATTACTCTTCGTGAACTGTTAGGCCTTGATGAGGCGCCAGTGAAGGAGGTAGTAATTACATATGTCAAGAATGGGCCTCTCGTCGAGCCTGCGCAGGAAAAGGATCTACCTCCACAAATGAAAGGTCTGCTGAAATGGTACAAGGGTTACATAAAAAATAAAAACGCCAAAGAATATATTTATGCGGAAGTTAGACATGAGCATCACTTCAAACATTACTATGTACAAATTGAACTGAGTGAATTGTTCCAGCTTTTCAATCTGCGCGAGCTCGATAAATCTATCATCAGTTGCTACGTTCTGTAAGTGATTTATTAATTTCTACCCCATCTCGTTCATATTGCCTGCACTATATATATGTCCTAACTATATTGTTATGTCCGCTATTATACATGCAGAATGAAGATTAAGGAATGCAGAGTAAGGAACATCCATGATGTTGGGTTCATTGACCCACACATCGTTAATGGACATGTGTTGGAGCGTTACCCCGCCGACGTGGAGGCAGACCTGTGGCAGTTTCTTACAAAGCAGGAAATCAAAAGTGATATTCTATTTCCTTACCATTTTGAGTGAGTGTTTCTGTCTTGAGCACATTCTCTTTTGTTTACTCCATGCATGGTATGTGGCCGGCTAATCGATGAGTTATGCATGACGTACTGTGCATGTATCGTGTCCGCAGGTTCCACTGGATTCTGCTAGTAATTAAAGTTAACACCTCAGAATGTCTCGTCCACGACTCTGTGAATATGGATCCAAAGCTTTGGGGCGGCATGAGAAGAATGCTGCAGAAGTAATTATTTTCATTCATTTGCGCTCTATATCGATCGGCCTATTTCGTTCATTTCCTAATATCAAGTAACTAATTAATAACTCTCTTGTTCATTTAATTTTCTTTGCCTCGTAGGGTTTGGAGACGGTTCGTAGATACAAAGGTCGGTGAATTCAAAAAAGAGCTAGAATTCAAAATGTTAAAGGCTAAAAATGATGGGGATATTCAGCCACCGGAGACCAATCTATGTGGATACTATGTCTGTGAGATGATCCGGAGATACACCTCTGAGCGGGTTCCGAGTGATACCAATGCTCAGAGGAATAACCTCCGGTGGATGCTTAGTCCAGAAGCTCGCTTCCGACCACTTCAAGAGGAACTAGCTGGATGGTTCAGCAGGGAAGTCCTCCATCCTAAAGGAGAACACTATTACGAGGACGTAGAACTTTATATGCATTAAATCATGTATGGAAACTTGTTCAAAATTGTATATGGTCATCCGATGATATTGAATATATATTGTATATTCCTCTTGAATTCTTTTTGGTTCTAATTTCAAATTTATTTGAAATTGTACATTCATATGCATGTATGTAGTACCGTAGAATATATGAAACTCCTTCAAAATTAAAATAAAGCACAAAAGAAATAAAACAATACAAATTAAACAGAAAACAGGTTTAAGGGGGGGGGGCTAAAACCCTAAACCTGCGGCGGCCTTTAGTCGCGGTTGGCCAGAAGAACCGCGACTAAAGGTCCTCCGCCCCGACGGCCACCTGGCGCCCACGTGGACGGGCCTTTAGTCGCGGTTCTTAAGCAACCGCGACTAAAGGGGGGGGGCCTTTAGTCGCGCCCGTTCGGTCGCGGTTGCGCAACCGCGACTAATGGCAGTTGCGAACCGCGACCAAAGGCCCTTTTTCCACCAGTGGATCTGTTGCCGGGCAGCCGCAACGGACTGGGCGCAGTTGCCCCTTATTTCATACTTGGACAACTTGGTGGTGGTGGTCTAGATTCAGTCGACCAGGTAGTGGTTGCTGCACACTTTGCTACTTGCCGAAGTATTTTTGTACGTGTGTTTCCTGTATGCATCCTACCAATATAGAGGCCGGATGTGTGGTTATGATGTTTGTATCCTCTTGATATTTCAGTTTGAGCCAATAAAATACCCCTTTGAATAAAAAAATGTTAGAAGTAAACAGTCAATACAAAATGTTGAGAAACTGGAACACTCTTCAAATCCGCGCATCACTTTCCACACGCTAGTACCAATGCATCGGACAAGCGAATACATCAGAACCACACATCACTTTCTCATCCTAGACTAGATTACAGTGCATTCAGAGGAATCAACTCTTTTTCAACATGGCCTCAGCATCTGCGGACACGCTCCCTACTTTTAGCGAAATTGCTATGTCGAACGACGACTCATGACCAACGATTTGACTAGGCGAGCTCCGGCCATTTTATATATGAAGTGCTCGACTCGTCACTCCCCACGTCACCAAATTTCCGACAAAAATAATTTCGATGAGCACCCGTCCCTTCCACCTTCTACTCATCGGCGTCCTCCTACTCCTACTGGCTTGCAAATCAAGCTCGCAGCCCACCTCCGGCGACCAAGCCACCCTCCCTAGCTATCAAGAAACAGTGGGAAAACCCACGCCATCTTGTGTCGTGGGACCCCGTCACCAACCCCGACCACTGCGCAACTGGACCGGCGTGGTGTGCGGTGGTGAACACGCCGAGGCCGTGACAGAGATATCCTTGCACAGTCTGAACCTTAGGCCTAATTCCAAAGCACGACCACAAATGTTTCGGTCGCGTATGTTCTAGGGTAAACGGACACAAATCGTGACCCAACGCACGGGAGCCAACTGACAAACGTTCGTTTTTGTCCGCTGCCGACACATTTTCAGCATAAATTGGGGTTTTGTTTGCTTCGAAACGGGCAGCGCGCGGACGGGCGGGACGAGCGCCCTTGTCCTATTCTGGCCCGCCCGTGGGGACACAACACACCCACTTTCCCGTCATTCCCAAGAACCTCCCGCATGCATTCTCCCCCTCACCGAACGGGAGCGTGATCGCGCCGGCCACCCCCGTCCAGCCGGCCGTCGTCGACCTCGACATCACACCTGGGTACTGTGGCGTTGGCTAGTCGTCCAATAGGATGAAAAAGGAAGCAGCCCTAGCCAATTCTGACGACCAACCATCCCAGTGCCTGCAACCTGTTCGACGAAATGCCAATCCCGACGCTGGTGGCCGACGACCCCGACTACAACGCGTTCATGGAGAACGTCATCTTCCAGGGCCATGGCATACCTATGCTGGCCGCCGACACTCTGGCCAGCATGAATTATGGCCGCTGGCATGAACTACGACCGCGGTGTTTAATTTCATTTGCAAAATATTCCAGGCGACCGGACGAGATGCGTCTGCGCGTTGGGTGCACTACCAGCGCATCCAGGAAAATGGCCGGACTCCGACTCATTGCCCTACCCAAATGGACAAAATCCGGACAAAAAGGACATCGGTTTGGGATTGTGCATCGAAGTTGGCCTTACCGGCAAGGTACCGGAGTCTGTGTGCGACCTGCCGAGCCACACAAATGGAACCATTGTTCTCAAATATATTGGCTGGTAAACACAAATGGAACCATTGTTCTCAAATATATTGGCTGGTCAACACAAATGGAACCACACAAACTTGTTGTTGCCTACAATATGACATGATAGATCCCATCATCATAGCCATGGAGAAAAGAAAGTGAGAAAGAGGATGAAAAGGAGAAAAATACTAAAATCATGCTAATTTTCATTAGAAGACTAATATATGGATGGAAACGGTTAATCTCACAAATGAATTTTTGACATAATAACTATTTTTAGGGGTATTTTTTTACATAATAACTGAATATTCATATTATGAGCATAAACACAAACTAGCCCGTGTCCGGGCTGACAGTGCAACACAAATAGACCTACTTACGTAGCACATGAATCTAGTAGTGCTACGACACTTGCAATTATAACAAGTCTCTAAAGTTGAAAACATATAGACTCCACTAATAAAGATTACTACTACAAACAAACCTTTATTCACAAGTGTGAGTGAACTGGTATATATCGTCTCTGCGACCGCGACGACCGGCGACCGATGACCAGGCCACGACTGTTGTTGAGTCTTCTAGGGGAGCTTTTGCCTTTTCACGCGGATATTAGCCAATGTTTTAGATAGCGGGCTATTGCCAAATAGCAGAGGACCTCAAAATCAGCTATAGCGGAGCTATAGCGGGCTATTTGTACATAGGACTATTTAGCGACACCCTGCTGAAAAGGCTATATAGCGGGCTATAGCGGAGCTATAGCCGGCTATTTAAAACATTGATATTAGCCCAACTAGCTCTGCTCCACTCCTCACCGAAGCTCAGTAGCTAGTAACAAACTACGGACAAACATAATGGCGAGCAGCTATCCTCCATCCCACCTTCTACTACTCCTGGGCGTCCTCCTGCTGGCCGTGGCCGGCAAATCGAGCTCGCAGTCCACCTCCGGCGACCAAGCAGCCACCCTCCTAGCTATCAAGAAAGAGTGGGGAAATCCAAGGCAACTTGTGTCGTGGGACCCCATCGCCAACGCCGACCACTGCACCTGGACCGGCGTGGTCTGCGGCCGCAACGAACGCGTGGTGACTGGGATATCCTTGCCGATGCTGAACATCAACGGCAAGGTACCGGAGTCTCTGTGCGACCTGCCGAGCCTCACACACCTCGACCTCTCCTACAACAACCTCACCGGCGGGTTTCCCGGCGCCCAGCTCTACGCCTGCTCCCAGCTCCGCTTCCTCGACCTCTCCTGCAACGCCTTCCACGGGGTCCTTCCGGATGACATCAGCCGCCTGTCGCAGGCCATGGAGCACCTCAACCTGTCGGCAAATTACTTCGGTGGCGCCGTGCCGGCCGCGATGGCCGAGCTTCCGGCCCTAAGGTCGCTGCTTCTTGACACCAACCAGTTTACCGGAGAGTACCCAGCAGCCGAGATAAGCAAGGGTACCCGATAAGCAAGCTCACCAGGCTCGAGCAGCTGACGCTTGCCTGGAACCCGTTCGCGCCGGCGCCTGCACCGCCGAAGTTCGCCAAGCTGGCCAACCTGAGCTACCTCTGGATGTCTGAGATGAACATGACCGGCGAGATCCCAAAGGCATACTCGAGCCTAGTGAACCTCCAGCTAATTGCTATAACCAAGAACGATCTCACCGGCGAGATCCCGGCATGGGTCTGGCAGCGCCCAAAACTCGAGTACTTGTACCTGTTCGCCAATGGACTCACCGGCAAACTACCGCGCAAAATCAGGTCGGTGAATTTGATAGAGCTTGATGTGTCGTCGAACCATCTCACAGGAGAAATACCAGAAGACATTGGTAACCTCAAGAACCTGACCATACTATTCATGTACACCAACCAGCTCACCGGCATCATTCCAGCAAGCATAGCGATGCTCCTCAATCTTAGGGACATCAGGCTACATGAAAACAAGCTCTCGGGTGAGCTGCCGGTGGAGCTTGGGAAGCACTCGCCTCTCAGCAACCTCGAGATTTCCATCAACAACCTGTCTGGCCCGCTCCCAGAATCAATTTGCGCCAACGGGATGCTCGACGACATTGTGGTCTCCAACAACAGCTTGTCTGGCGAGCTCCCGAAAAACCTCACGGACTGCGTCCTGCTGAACAACCTCATGATCTCCAACAACAGCTTCCACGGCAAGTTTCCCGAGAAAATTTGGTCATTGCCGAAGTTGACCAAGTTGGTGATAGAGAGCAATGGTTTCACTGGGTTTTTACCGGCCAAGATACCTGATAACATCAGGTGGATTGATATGGGGAACAACAAGTTTTCTGGGGCCCTACCAACATCGGCAACCGGGCTGCAGGTGTTCAGGGCGGCAAACAACCTTCTCTCCGGCGAGCTACCGGCCGACATGAGCAAGTTTGCCAACCTTACACGTTTGGTATTGCGTGGCAACCAGCTAACTGGTTGCATAACATGAATCATACAACCACGAGTGAATTTGTTGCAGAAGCCCAGGACTCTCAACTTGTGCACGATACGATTTGAAGTTCTTGACAACGGAAATTTGGTAATAAGAGACCAAGTGAATAGTTCATCCTTGTTCTGGCAAAGCTTCGATGAACCATGTGGTACACTGCTACCTGGAGCACAGCTAGGATATAATAATATGATCATTACTAGCGAGGCTACCAATAATGTTTCTTGTTTCTTGGTTTCTCAACTGGAGAGGAATACAGACCAAACAAGAAGGTTTACTATCTCCACTTTTTACGGCTATTATCCCCGCACTTATTATTAGGGCTATTATCCCCGCCCTTCTTATTACAGCAGTTCTATTACGACCACTTATTCTGACACTTTCCCGAGCTGGATGGATATTGACGAAGATGAAGACTCTTTATCTTTGTCCAACAATTCACATGTATATGTAAGGTTGCATTCTGATGGTACTGTTCAGGCCCGTACCACACACATGTGCGGGGTGTGCGCATGCACAGGGCCCTCAAATCATCGGGGCCCCAAATTTTCATATATTGGGTATTACTAATGAACTGATACTAGTAAATTATGTCTTAAAAAAACTGATACTAGTAATTAGGGGCAGGTAGCGTTGATGGTTGAATAATCAAATAATGGAATCGTACACTCTACTAGTACTAGTGCTACTTTTTTTTTGCGGGTATAGTACTAGTGCTACTCCATAGGCAAAGAATAAACTCAGCCAATTATTACATGAGACTTTACACAAATTAATTCGCTAGCCTTTCCTTGTGCATGGCTCTCATCTGCTCTTCATCTTCCTCGGACCTCAGGCACAATTCCCCTTTCTCAATTCTTAAATCCTCATCCTGATAAAAAAAATTCTTAAATGCTCACCAATGTTCACTCCTTGCTAATGTTCCACTCTCCTAATCCCCCATCTACAGTTCAACGTTTCTCTCAACCTCCTTGACCGCCCGTTGCCGGCCCTACAACCTGTGTGCATCGGCATCAACACGAACCTCGACTATAGTTGAAGGCTATAAGTTCTTGTTGGCCACATCCTGGCTCATCAAGAAGAGAACCTAGAGTCACACATGTTGCCGCCCCATAGTTTGCTTCTCATGTTAGTCTAAGGTTGCTTCATTCCATTTTATCTCTATCTTCAGTCTTTGTTTGTCTCTTTGTTTTACTTTTTACAATGTTTGTAGAATGGGCAGTATAAGACATGATAATATAGAAAATTATAAAAATACATATATAAAGAATTGAGGGCCCACATTTTGATCTTGCACGATCTTGCACTAGGCCTCCGTTTTGTCAGATACGGCCCTGGTACTGTTACTGCTGCTAAACTATGGGGTTGTGGGACTGTGTTGTGGTCTTCTCGAGATTCCAGGAAGGAAAAACCAGAATGCGTGCAAGAAATATTGGATTCCAAGAAAAAGAAGTCATATAGCACCTGGAACTGCAAGAGGCTGTTGGGTAACGTAGTAATTTCAAAAAAAAATCCTACGCACACGCAAGATCATGATGATGCATAGCAACGAGAGGGGAGAGTGTGTCCACGTACCCTCGTAGACCGAAAGCGGAAGCGTTAGCACAACGTGGTTGATGTAGTCGTACGTCTTCACAATCCGACCGATCAAGTACCAAACGCATGGCACCTCTGGTTGATGTAGTCGTACGTCTTCACAATCCGACCGATCAAGTACCAAACGCATGGCACCTCTGAGTTCAGGACACGTTCAACTCGATGACGTCCTCGAACTCCGATCCAGCCGAGCTTTGAAGTAGAGTTCCGTCAGCACGACGGCGTGGTGACGATGATGATGTTCTACCGACGCAGGGCTTTGCCTAAGCACCGCTATGATACTATCGAGGTGGATTATGGTGGAGGGGGGCACCGCACACGGCCAAGAGATCCAAGAGATCAGTTGTTGTGTCTATGGGGTGCCCCCCTCCTCCGTATATAAAGGAGGGGAGGAGAGGGCCGGCCAAGGGGAGGAGGCGTGCCCAAGGGGGGGAGTCCTACTCCCACCAGGAGTAGGACTCCTCCTTTTCCTATTTGGAGAGGGAGAGGGAAGGAAGGACAGGGGGGCCGGCCCCCCTCCCAATTTGGATTGGGCTTGGGGGGCGGGGCGCCCTCTCCCTTGCTCCTTTCCCCTCCTTTCCACTAAAGCCCATTAAGGCCCGTATACCTCCCGGGGGGTTCCGATAACCTCCCGGTGCTCCGGTATTATCCCGATCTCACCCGGAACCATTCTGGTGTCCAAATATAGTCGTCCAATATATCGATCTTTATGTCTCAACCATTTCGAGACTCCTCGTCATGTCCGTGATCACATCCGGGACTCCGAACTACCTTCGGTACATTAAAACACATAAACTCGTAATATAACCGTCATCGAACTTTAAGCGTGCGGACCCTTCGGGTTCGAGAACTATGTAGACATGACCAAGACACGTCCCGTTCAGTAACCAATAGCGGAACCTGGATGCTCATATTGGCTCCCACATATTCTACGAAGATCTTTATCGGTCATACCGCATAACAACATACGTTGTTCCTTTTGTCATCGGTATGTTACTTGCCCGAGATTCGATTGTCGGTATCTCAATACCTAGTTCAATCTCGTTACCGGCAAGTCTCTTTACTCGTTCCATAATACATCATCCCGCAACTAACTCATTAGTTGCAATGCTTGCAAGGCTTATAATGATGTGCGTTACTGAGTGGGCCCAGAGATACCTCTCCGACAATTGGAGTGACAAATCCTAATCTCGAAATACGCCAACCCAACAATTACCTTTGGAGACACCTGTAAAGCACCTTTATAATCACCCAGTTACGTTGTGACGTTTGGTAGCACACAAAGTGTTCCTCCGGTAAACGGGAGTTGCATAATCTCATAGTCATAGGAACATGTATAAGTCATGAAGAAAGCAATAGCAACATACTAAACGATCATGTGCTAAGCTAACGGAATGGGTCAAGTCAATCACATCATTCTCCTAATGATGTGATCCCGTTAATCAAATGACAACTCTTTGTCTATGGCTAGGAAATATAACCATCTTTGATCAACGAGCTAGTCAAGTAGAGGCATACTAGTGACACTCTGTTTGTCTATGTATTCACACATGTATCATGTTTCCGGTTAATACAATTCTAGCATGAATAATAAACATTTATCATGATATAAGGAAATAAATAATAACTTTATTATTGCCTCTAGGGCATATTTCCTTCAGAGGCTTGGCTTATCTCCACGGGGAATGCAAAGAATGCATTATACATTGTGACATGAAGCCAGACAATGTACTTCTTGATGCAGAGTTCTGCCCCAAGATAGCGGACTTCAGCATGGCCAAGCTTCTAGGTCGAGATTTCAGCAGGGCATTGACAATGATGCGAGGGACCATTGGATATCTCGCACTGGAGTGGATATCGGGGTACCGATCACACATAAGACTGATGACCGAGGCACCCGTCACCTTAGGGATGAGAGTGATTACCCCATAATTCAGCCGGCGAAGGTCAATGGTCCCAGCCATGAACTCGTCGAATAGGGCCATCACCTCGGGGTTGATCACCTCCCAAAAGGTCTGGAAAAACTTCACTGGGAGGCCATCCGGGCCTGGGCCGAGGAGGGGTTCATGCACTTAATGGCCGCCCAAACATCCTCCTCGGAGAACGGGGCCGTGAGGGCCGCGTTGTCCGCGGGCGAGACGCAGCAATGGGCAGGCCAAATGTCTTGCGCTAGGGCAGGACCTCCCCGAGGGGAGGCGGAGAATAGGTCTCTGTAGAAGCCATCAACATGTGCCCGGATGTCCTCCGGTCGCTGGAGAAGGGTCAGGCCATCCCACAAGAGGGGGATGGAATTGCGGCGCCTACGGCCATTAGCAATAGCCTGGAAGTAGGCAGTATTGGCGTCCCCCTTGAGGACCCAATTCTGCGTACCTCGCAAGCGCCAGTAGGCCTCCTCGTCAGTGTAGATGACCGTGAGCTGATCTTCCAAGTCGTACCTAAGCATCCATTCGTCTGCCGAAAGACCAGCGGTGTCAGCCCGCAGGTCGAGGACCTGGATGTCATCAAGGAGAGCCTTCTTCCGCTCACGGATGTCCCGACCCACGTTAGCACCCCATCCTTTCATGAACTGCCGCGACCGCTTGGCGCAGAAATGCCAAGAATCAACGGCCGACAGGGCCCTATGGGGGGCGTCCCTCGCCTCACGCCACCTGGCGACCACCGCAGCTGCGAAGCCTGGCTGGCGCAACCAGAAGGTCTCAAAACGGAAGCTTGGCGGCAGGGGAGGGCGTTCATTCTACGAACAAAGGAGAAGGGACACATGGTCTGACCCAATCCGCGTGATCGCCCGCAGCGATGCTAGGGGACATCGAATGTCCCAATCAGGGGAGGCGAAAACTCGATCGAGGACCGAGCGAGTCGGAACAACTTGGCGGTTAGTCCAAGTGAACCTGGCCCTGACACGATCGAGTTCCCGCAGCCCCATATCCGCGATGCAATCATTGAATAATTGCATCCGAGGAAAGTTCACTAGATTATTGCTCTTGTCTTCCTCCGACCGGATGAGGTTGAAATCGCCGCCAACTACCACCGAAAACTGGGCCGACGCAACCTCCCTCCTGAGCTCAGCGAGGAATGTCTCCGACCTATGGTGGTCGGCCGGGCCATAGACCGCGATGATCTCCCATTTAAAGTTTAAGGACCGTTCGAAAACCTCCATGCTAACAAAGAACTCGCCCCAGTCCATGCGCCCAACCTCAAGGGTGGCATCCTTCACACCTAGGAGGATGCCACCCGAGAGGCCTGTGTTCCCACTAGAAGGGAGCCAGTGCCAGGCGAATAGATCGGAGCTCAAATGCTCAAGCTCCGACTGGGAGAATTCAGTACGCATCGTTTCTTGAATGGCTACAATGTCGATGCGCTCGGTTCGCATGTACTCAATGAGTTGGCGGCGCCGACCATCTTGGCCGAAACCGCGGATGTTCCAGAATAAGGCTCGCATCACGCATCCATCAGGGGGCTACTTGACCCCAAGACACGTGACGCGCTCTGGGCGCGGAGGGCGGCAGTACGAGAGCGAGTGCGGCCCCGGATCTCATCCGAGGCGGCCGACGCGTGGGTCGGGGCGCTCGGGGTGGACCCGAGCGGTGCTCCCGCGGCGGGGGCAGGGCGTGCACGGGCCTCGGCGAGCCGACCATCAAGGATCTCCCGTGCAAGGATGGCTCCTATCTGAACTAGCGGGGGGGCAACCTTCCCGCGGAATACTATGGCCGAGTCCGCTGCCACCTTAGCGAGGTGGCCAGGCGGAGCCGACTCCAAAGCAGAAAAGGAGCACGTAGCAGATGTGGCCGGGATGATCATGGTACCTGACTCGAGGTTCTGGGCAGCGGCCCGGAGGGCGGCGATCTCGGGGATGGGAAGGGCCGGGCCACCCGGCGGCTTGGCCGCCTCAATCCGAGCACTGCGGCGCGAGGAGGACACCGGGGACAAGGTCGAACGGCCCCTCCTGGAGCAGGCCGCAGTCCGAGGGGGAGGAGGTGGGGCGGCCACTGGTGTGGTCACCACCACCGCCAGGCCCGCGGGAGTAGAGCTCGACGGCGACAAGGGGGGAGCAGGGGACGCCAGGGGATGGAGGAGGGTCCGCAGGAGCGCCATCCCCCCACGGGTGGGCTGGCCGGCCGAGCCGAGGAGCCAGGAGCGACCTCCGAAGGCCCCGGGAGAGGCGGAGCCGGGTCCGAAGCCGAACCCCCCAGCGGCGCCAACTGGAGACCGGATCGGCCCTGGCCGGAAAGGAGGCGAAGATGCCGAGGGAGATGTCGTCGGGGAGCGGGGCGAAGAAGCCGGAAAGACCTGGAGACTGACATCAGAGGCGTCGAGGCCGTCATCGGGGGACGGGGGGGGGCGCCGAGTGGGTACGACCCGCCCCACCCCCACCCCTGGCGGCCGGCACAGGCGGCTGGTCCTGGTGGGGGCTGTCCTCGGAGTCGTCGTCGTCCGAGCCAGAGGGGTGGCCGTGACGTGGGTCGCGGTCGCTGCGGTGGCCCCCGGCATGGTTTTCAATTTCAGTTTCAGAAAAATTTCAGCACCAACCGAAATCACTGAAATTCAGTGAATTTCAGTGATTTCAGTTTCCATTTCAGCCAAATGATCGAAATATTCACTTGAATTCAATTAAAAATTTGAAAAATTTAAAAAATATTTTGAAAAATATTGGAATTGTTGTGCTATACTGAAATTGCTAAAATATTTTGGCCGAAACATAATATTTCAGTGTCTGCTGAAATTACTGAAATTCAGCGAATTTCACCGAAATCTCACTGAAAGTGAAAACCATGGCCCCCGGTGCCACCCCCATCGGGGCCGCCCCCAGGGAAGCTGTCGTCGATGCGAGGGCGGCCAATATGGTTGGGAGGCTCGGGGGAGATGCGGAGGTCAAAGCCCTGGTCGTTGAAGAACACTCGGATGGTGGCCCGGAGCTTGGAGGAGTCGAGAGATTTGACCTTAAAGCGCACCTCCTCCTCTTTGCGGAGGGAGAGCTCATAGACCACCACCACCTTGCTGAGGATGCGAGACATGTTCCGGATGACCCGCTTGGAACGGGCGATGTCCGGGAGGCCACCAATGAGGATCCAGGCCGTATCCAAGACCGCGACCGCCAAGGGGTCCCGCACCGGCACGGAGATGTCCACCACTAGCGAGTTGAGGGCTAGGGTGATGTCTCCTCTGCGGGTGCCGTATCCGTGGCTGACCGCGTCCGGAAAAACGACCGAGAACTGACCTCCAGAGAGTAAGGTGACATGCCAATCCCAGGTGTAGAGGTAGAGGTGGTTGAGCTCGGCCTCGATCATCTCCAGCGAGGCCACCCCATCCTTCACGGTAACAATGGCCAGGAGTGAGGGAGAGGGGGTGGGGATGTCGGGCACCTCGATGTGGAAGTAACCGAGGCCCTCAATCTCGTGCCCGTACATCATCAGCTCCTCCGCCACCGGGCGGTCAGGGCAAAGGAAGGCTGGGTTGTCCGGGTCCGAGCAGTGGTAGCAGTACTGGGGACGAGTACAAGCCACCTGGGAGTGGCCGGAAAGTCCGCAGTTGAAGCACTTGACAAGGTCGGCGGAGCGGTCGTTGGGGAGGGGAGCGGATGAGGTCAAGGCGGCGGGATCCCAGGAAGCGCCATTAACCGGGGTTGGGCCGTTTGCGCGCCCAAGCTCGCGCTTCTTCTTGCGCTTGCCCCCGGGCCGGCCCCGTCCCGCCCCATTGCTGGTCGGGGGGAGGCTCGGCTCGCCTCGAGGTGGCTGGTAGCGGCGGACCGCGGCAGCAGCAGGAGGAGGGGATGGCTGCCCATAGGAACGAGTGGGGGAGCGAGCGTGGCCGCCCTTGGCTGGGGAGCGGCTGGCCTCCCGATGGCGCGGAGGGGAGGGCGACCGGCGTCGACCCTCACGACGGTCCGCGGCAGGGGGGGCGAACGGGAGCGGCCCCGTCGGTCCGCACGAGGGGGAGAACGGCGAGAGGGGGACCGATGGTCGTCGTAGTCGGGGGTCCGACGGTCACCGCGGGAGGAGAGCTGGCGGCGGAGATCGGATTCGTGGTGCAACGCGTCGGGGGACGGCCGGAAGGAGTCGCGCCGCTCCTTCGCACGGGAGGAATCGGAGCGGTGGTCGTTGGCGCGACGCTTGGGGCGTGTCCCAGCGTCGTGCCACTCGCGGGTCATGTCATGGGAGCCGGCGGCGAGGTCGGCAGCAACGGGGGATGGAGCAAGGGGTTGGCGGCGGGGGTCGGGGGAGCTGGGGTTAGGCAGGGGCGGAGTGGGATTGGGGACGAGGGAAGCCCGACGGCAGCCAGATAGGCCTAATGGCCGAGCAGGACGGACCACTAGGTCCGCAGCAGAGGATGAGCCCAGTGACGGAGCGGCCAGCCCAGGCCCCAGGCCCAACTCCCGGCCCATGATCCGGCGGTCCAGCTCGCAGGGCGGGGTAGCAGCGGCTAGGGTTCCCCCTCACGCTGCGACCGCTGCCGCGGCCGCGACCTGCGCCGGCGCAGGAGCTCCAGCGGCCATTGGGCGACGACGAGAGTGGCTGGGCGAGAAGCGGAGAGAGGAGGTCCCGAAAGCAACGATGAAAGGTCGAAACGGCGAGGAGCGGGTGACCACCGGCCAAGAAGACGCCGCCGGGGAGGGGGTAGGCCGAGAACCATGGGGAGCCGCCGCCGAGCGCCAAGAAAACCAGGCCCGACCCAGGTCGGACCGCCCCGCGACGCCCCACGCCGGAGCGCGGCGGCGGCGAGCGGTACGCGACCCAAGGTCGGCCCTTTGGCCAGGCGTCGGGAGGAGCGGGGGCGCAACCGGCCGGCGGGCAAGAGGTGGGGAGGGGGCTCCCCGGCTCGGCACATCGACCAGCATCGGGCGCAACACATTCCGGCGAGCCGGAGGTGTGCGCCGGACGGTAGGACAGCCAGCGGTGGAGTCCTCGTCCTCCGCCAAGTCCGCCCAGCGCAGCGGTAGCGCCTCCTCGATAGGGGCGACAGAGCATGGGGCGAGCGGCCTAGCGGCCAGAACCAGCGGGGCGTCGGGCGGCAGGGGTGCGTCAGAGCCGACCGGAGTAACGCAGGGCGACGGAGGCGGCGGCGGAGGTGGCGGCGCAGGCGAGCAGGCCGCGGCCGGCGCGACGCCAACGGGGTCGCAAGAGGAGAGCGCCATCCCTGTTCTCATTCTTCACAGCATTTGTCCTTGTTCACGCATGGACGTTACAATCGACTCACGGATCATCTTTCATTCAACCCTCTCATTTTTCACTTTATACTTCAAACATAAATTACACAACTTCCAGGCCGCTGGACGACGTCACTAGGTGAAGCCCATGTGGCCGCCGCTGGCCGCGGAGCGCTCACCAGCGGTGGCCTCCGACTTCTAGGGCGCCAGGTTCGGGCGGTGTCTCCGCTTGCGCTGGGGTTCAGTATCCCGACCACCCACGGCTGAGCTTGCGTCATCACGTGTGCACGGCATCTGCTCCCTGCGGCGTGGCGGCCACGGGCTGCGTTGGGGCGGACAGCAGGCACAGTCGTCTGGTCAAATCCATGCGTGTGTCAGTCCAGTCCATGATGGTGCTGGTGCGTGTAGGCTGGCGAAGGGCCATGGAGGCGCCCTGGAGGCGTTGCGGTCCTCTCCTTCACCTTTCGTCCATGGCAAAGGTCTGAGACAGATGTTAGATTAGATGCCGGGCGGCCGCAACCTCGACGTCGTCCATGGTCGACCGGGCATGGTTGCCTTGTTTTAGACCTGAACGCCTTGGTGGTGGTGATGCAGATCCGGTCGACCGGATGGTGATGCTGCATACTTTGCTAGTTGATTGAGTATTTTTGTGTGTGTGTTCGCTTTGTGCATACTATCTATACAAAGACCGGATGTGTGCTTATGATGTTTGCATCCTCTTGATATTTCAGTTTGAACCAATAAAATATATCCTTTGTGTAAAAGAATGCTCGAAGTATAGTTAATACAAAATGTTAAGCTTCTTGCACTAGTCAACGCAACCAAAAGTCTGAAGTGATGAAAAATGCTGGTGCAATCCACATATATTGTAACACCCCCTCTCACGTGTGACGGAGAAGACAAGTCAACACGTGCAACCGGAAGAGAACGACGGTGTACAAAACTCACGTATGACTCAAGACGCCACTACATTGACACAAAGGGGGCTATCAGCAATTTTCAATAAATTGCAAAAGATAGGACACAACCAACTCATCCAAAAGTATGAATTGATGAAAGGAAGTAGGTAATATATTTCAACACAAAATGTTGAGAAACTGGAACACTCTTCCAATCCTGCACCACTTTCGACAGGCTAGTACCAATGCATCGGACAAGCGAATGCATTAGATCCACACATCACTTTCTCATCCTAGACTAGATCACAGTGCACTCAGAGGAATCAACTCTTTTTCAACATGGCATCAGCATCTGCGGACAGACTCCTACTTTTAGCGAAATTGCTATGTCGAACGACGACTGATGACCAACGACTTGACTAGGCGAGCTCCGGCCTTTTTATATACGAGTGATGGACTCGTCATTCCCCACCTCACCAAAGCTCAGTAGCTTGTCTATTACGAAATTTCCGACAAAAATAATTTCGATGAGCACCCGTCCCTTCCACCTTCTACTCATCGGCGTCCTCCTACTCCTACTGGATTGCAAATCAACCTCGCAGCCCACCTCTGGCGACCAAGCTACCCTCCTACTCCCTCCGGTCTGATTTACTCGTCGTGGTTTTAGTTCAAATTTGAACTAAAACCACGACGAGTAAATCGGAATGGAGGGAGTAGCTATCAAGAAACAGTGGGGAAACCCATGCCAGCTTGTGTCGTGGGACCCCGTCACCAACCCCGACCCACTAGTAGAAAAAGGGCCTTTAGTCCCGGTTTATAAAGGCCTTTAGTCCCGGTTCTGAAACCGAAATTAAAATGTCGGTACTAATGCCTCTCCCTTTAGTCCCGGTTCAACCAACCGGGACTAAAGGGCGCGGCCACGTGGAGCTCCACCTTTAGTCCCGGTTGGTAACAGCAACCGGGACTAAAGGAAATTTTATGATTTTTTTAAAAAAAATTGAAATTCTTTTTTGAATTTTTTTTTATTTTCAAATTTCTGAATTATTTTAACCTCTAGTCTGTAATCACCACCCCTCATCACTTCTCAATTTATCCTCTAATCACCCCTCATCATTCCAAATCATCTAACTTCCCGAACGGTCACCCATCCTCCCACTCCCCCAGCCTGAGCACGTTTAACTTCCGAGTTCTATTCTCCCTCGCTCCAAGTCTGCACTTGTTGTTTTCCTGACAATACTAAGATGTCAATCCTATTAACCTTCAGGAATTTTGCTTGAGCATGAAGTGACACATTTCATAGTTTTATTTTGAAACTATTGTTTTAAAAAAAATTATTTAGTAACACTAATATTTCTTGAATAATTAGTTTGACCATTGTTTGACCAGATTTGACCAAAATTGAAATAACTGAAATAATTATTTAATAACACTAATATTCTAGAATAATTAGTTTGACCATTGTTTGACCACAGTTTGCCCACTGTTTGAATTTTTTTTGATTTTTTTCACTCTAGATCTTAAAAGCCCCGTAACTTTTTTCTATTAGGTTTTTGAGAATTTTGAAAATGTTTAACGGGGTACCCCCCCCCTCCCCCTCGTTAAATTCGGATGTAACTTTTCGAGTAGATGATTTTTCATATAAAAAACTTTTTCATCCGAGTTAGTATGCAAAAGTTATGCCCATTTTTACAAATTTCAGAGAGATTTTGCAAATAAAGTCAAAATTCACATTTGCAAATTTTTCTAACAACTAGACCACATATCACATGAGAAACTTATTTTCTTTTATTTTTTTGACATTTCCATCATTTTTC
>NC_041392.1:9463933-9467538 GCF_002162155.2 Triticum dicoccoides
CTTTAGTCCCGGTTTGAGGCACGAACCGGGACCAATGGTTGTGGGCCAGGAGCGAGACCCATTGGTCCCGGTTCATCCCACCAACCGGGACCAAAAGGTCCAGATGAACCGGGACCAATGGCCCACGTGGCCCGGCCGGCCCCCTGGGCTCACGAACCGGGACCAATGCCCCCATTGGTCCCAGTTCTGGACTGAACCGGGACTAATGGGGTTACCCGGCCTGGACCAAAGCCCCCTTTTCTACTAGTGACCACTGCGCAACTGGACCGGCGTGGTCTGCGGTGGTGGATACGCTGAGGACGTGACAGGCATATCCTTGCAGAGTCTGAATCTGAGGACAATTTCAATGCACGATCCTAAATGATCTGGCCGCGCTCGTTTGAGGATAAACGGACAAAAATTGCGGCCCAACACGCAGGAGCAAATGGATAAATGTTCGTTTTTTGTCCGCCACCGATGCATTTGCGGCCTAAATTGGGCCCGCATTTGCGTCGAAACAGACAGGACGCGGACCGGCGAAACTCGCGCCCTTGTCCTCCTCTGGCCCGCTCGTTGGTAACACAACACGCCCACTTTCCCCTCATTTCCAAAAAAACTCTCGAGATCCTCCTCCCCCTCGCCTGACGGCAGCGTGATCGCGCCTGCCATCCCTGCGCAGCCGGCCGTCATCGACCTCAACTTCATGTCTGGGTACAATGGCGCTGACCAGTCATCCGACAAGATGCAAAGGAAGCAACCCTGGTCAATTCCGACGGCCTACCTTCCTAGCGCCCGCAACCTGTTCAAAGAAATGTCAATCTCGACGGCGGCGGCCGACGACCCCGACTACAACACGTTCATGGAGAACGTCATCTTCGAGGGCCATGGCCCGGCCTTCCACCCAACCGGCAAAGGCCAAGACTTCGATCCCGACGAGACCCAAAGCCAAGATGACCGCGACCAAGATGGTGCTGACCAATACGGTTTCCACGAAGAAGAAGAGGCTGACGACCATGGCAACTCATGGCATGGAGATGAGGACATGTATTGCAAAGATTATGAAGAAGAATTCTACATTGAGAGCCGGCGCACAAAGGAGGAAGCAAAGCATTCGCACGGGATCATACAACAAATAAGAGGACACATTGATTTGCGAGAGTTGGATGGAGATAGGTCAAGATCCCAAGGCCGGTGTCGAGCAAAAATGATTGGTTTTTGGACGAGAGTTCATACAACATTTCATGAACGGAGAAAGTTTGCGCCCTACAAGTTTGCGAGAAACTACGGCATCAATTTAATCCAAAAGAGATGGGGGTTCATTTAACAAGAATGCAACAAATATTGTGCCATGCTTGAGAGCGTTGTAGCCCATCCCGTGAGTGGCCTAGGCGTGGGCGACTTTGTATGACATTGCTATGCCATATTCATGTGTAGTTGCATCTTGTGTCCTTCGCTATTACATTTGTGGCACTTTCTTTTATTGTGTAGGCATTCCAATCTTTATAAGCCTTTAAGACCCAGCATAAGAACAAGCCATTCACTCCCACCCATTGTTGGTTGCTCATAAAAAAAATGCCCCAAGTTCAAAGATCAATATGCCACTCTAAAGAAGAAAGGAGGGCCAGCGGCCATGGCTGGGATTGGAGATGTGCTGAAAGGCTGAGGGGCAAGACACTAGTAGAAAACAGGGCTATGGTCCAGGCCGGCTCAGCCCATTAGTCCCGGTTCAGTGTAGAACCGGGACCAATGTGGGCATTGGTCCCGGTTCGTGAGCCCAGGGGGCCGGCCAGGCCACGTGGGCCATTGGTCCCGGTTCGTCTGGACCTTTTGGTCCCGCTTGGTGGGACGAACCGGGACCAATGGGCCTCGCTCCTGGCCCACCACCATTGGTCTCGGTTGGTGGCTTGAACCGGGACCAAAGGCTTCCCTTTAGTCCCGGTTCATGTCATCAACTGGGACCAATGATGTGCCTATATATATCCCCTCGCGCAAGAGCAGAGCACAGTGCTCTGTTTTTTCTGGCCGAGGGGGAGAGGGCTTTGTGGTGCTCTAGCTCACCTCCTATGCACATGAGGTGTTCGATGGAATGCCCGAGCCACACTACTTAAGCTTTCTCCTCTCAAAGCTCGACCTCCAAGCTCCATTTTCCTTGAGATTTGTCTAGATTTAGCGGTCCGTCACGCCCCGTCCCCGTCTTCACCGCCGTCGATCACCCGCGCCGATCTCATCACCGACACCACTGTGGTGAGCCTCTTGTTCTTATCTTCTTTCTGAAAGGAAAAATATTCTTACTTGTATGTTTAGATAGATACTTGTATCATTTTTTTACATTTATTATTTCATCTTATATAGTGCGATGGTTTTGGTATCCGCCCCCGTCGGCCCTCGTCCTGTCTATGATTCGGATTTGGTATGTATATGATCTTTATAACTATTGGTTCATTTATTGTTTATGAAAATTATGCCGACCAACGTGACATAGATTTTATTTATCTAGGATGTATGTGAATCGGAAATGCCAACCGACCCTATTGTCGAGAGGTTAAATTTAGTTGAAGAAGAAAACAATTTGTTGAAGGAAAAAATAAAAAAAATTGAGGAGGAGAAGATGATATTGGAGTTGCATGTTGCGGATGTCGTCGATGAACACAAGATCAAGATGGATGCAATGCGCTTGAAGATTAGAAAGATTAGAAAATATGCCATTCATACCGAGGCTTGATATCATTATGCTGTTGGATCAATTGTTACCTTGGTTGCGATTATGATCGCATTTGTTTTCGCATTGAAATGTTTTACATAGTTTCAATGTATGGTTTAATTAATTAGATGCTCTGGAGAGCTATATGTTGTTAGATGAGAACTATGTATGCACTTTGGTTTTAATGTGATGATGAACTTCTATTAATTTGGACACTTAATTATATATAATGCACGCAGATGAACCGGCAATGGATGTACGGTGACAGACACACCCGCGAGTACATTAAGGGCGTGCATGAGTTTCTTGATGCGGCTGAGGCAAACAAGCAGAATGGTTTTATGTGTTGTCCATGCACTAAATGTGGGAATACGAGGTCTTACTCTAACCGGAAAATCCTTCACTCCCACCTGCTTTACAAGGTTTTCATGCCACACTATAATGTTTGGACGAGGCACGGAGAAATAGGGGTTATGATGGAAGACGGCGAAGAAGAAGAGTACGATGACAACTATGTGCCCCCTGAATATGGTGATGCTGCAACGGGGGGAGCTGGTGAAGATCAAGAGGAACCAGACGATGTGCCCAATGATGCTGCCACTGTGACGCCCGGGTAATTAAGCTACAGTGATTCCCCGCTAATGATGCCACGTCACCACGGTTACTGTGATAAACTCTCGATAGTTCAGAACCGAAACAAATTCAAAATTTAAATAAAAGAAAACAATAAAAGTTTTTAAAAATTAAAATAAAAATGTTCGGTGGTTGCCAAATATTACAAAGATAATTATGGTGTAAGGTTCACAATTTTATAAAATGCCTAAGTCTTTATAAATAAATAAAAACAGAAAAGAAAATAAATAAAAAGAAAACAGAAAACAATGAAAAAAAAAAGGAGAAGAGAAACCCCCCTGGGCTTCGGCCC
>NC_041392.1:9468439-9473817 GCF_002162155.2 Triticum dicoccoides
TCCCCTGGCTGCGCTCAGCGCTCCCTGCCGGCGCCCGTCCGCGCGGCCCCACTCCGGCGTCGCCTCCGGCTGCCGCGCGCACCACCGTGGCCTCGCCCCGCTCCGGCCATGGCCACGCCGTGGCCACCGGCCTCCCCTGTTCCCGTACCCTCCCGGGTCTGCCTGCACCTGGGCGTGCGCCCGTTCGGGTCGTGCGTTGCGCCCGCAACCACTAGCGACCAGACCCGCTAGGCCCTCTGGGGCCAATGACATGGGTGGCCCCAGCCCCAGAACGAAAAGAAAAAAAATAAAAAAATAAAAGAATTAAAAATATATATATATAATAAATTAATTAATTAACTAATTAATTAATTAATTAACTAATTATTTAACTAATTAATTAACTTATCTAATCTTGTTTAGTTTAACTAATTAAGATTAATTAACCTAATAAATAGTTACCCTAATTGTTAATTAGCTAAATAATCCCTAATAGGTGGGACCCACCTGTCAGGGTTGACTCAGTCAACCCCTGTTGACTGCTGACGTCAGCATGACATCATGCTGACGTCATAAATTCATTTTTCAAATTAATTAATTAATTAATTAAATTCCAGAAATTAATAAAATCTTTAGAAAATCATATCTTTTAATCCGTAACTCGGATTAAAATATTTTCAACATGAAAGTTGCTCAGAACGACGAGACGATTCCGAATACGCAGTCCGTTCGTCCACCACACCCCCCTAACCTATCGAACCCGCAACTTTCCCCCTCCGGCTCCTCTGCCCGAAAACACGGAACCCCGGGATTACTTCTCGGATGCTTCCCCCCTTCACCGGTATCACCTCCTACCGCGTAGAACACGTCTAGCTCTGCCTGTTATCCTGTTATGCACTTGCTTGCTATGTATTTACTGTTTCTCCCCCCTCTTCTCTCCGGTAGACTACGAGACCGATGCTGCTGCTGCCCAGTTCGACTACGGAGTTGACGACCCCTCCTTCTTGCCAGAGCAACCAGGCAAGCCCCCCCCTTGATCACCAGATATCGCCTATTCTTCTCTATACTGCTTGCATTAGAGTAGTGTAGCATGTTACTGCTTTCCGTTGATCCTATTCTGATGCATAGCCTGACATTGTTGCTACACCTGTTGAAACCTTACCTGCAATCCTAAATGCTTAGTATAGGATGCTAGTTTATCATCATTGGCCCTACATTCTTGTCAGTCTGCCTTGCTATACTATTGGGCCGTGATCACTCGGGAGGTGATCACGGGTATATACTATACCTATATACATACTATACAGATGGTGACTAAAGTCGGGTCAGCTCGAAGAGTACCCGCGAGTGATTCACGGATTGGGGGCTGAAAGGACCTTTGTCCCGACGGCCCTCTGTGCGGATCTTTGTGGCGGAGCGACAGGGCAGGTTGAGACCACCTAGGAGACAGGTGGGCCTGGCCCTGTTCGGCGTTCGCGGACACTTAAGACGCTTAACGAGATCTTGGTATTTGATCTGAGTCTGGCTACGAGCCTATACGCACTAACCATCTACGTGGGAGTAGTTATGGGTATCCCGACGTCGTGGTATCAGCCGAAGCTCTTCAGACGTCAGCGACGGAGCGGCGCGCGCCGAATTGGACTGGAACGCCACTAGGCTAGGTCTGCTTTCGGCCGCCCACGCAACGTGCAGGTGTGCTCAGGGCGATGGGCCCAGACCCCTGCGCGCTTAGGTTTAGACCGGCGTGCTGGCCTCTCTGTTTTGCCTAGGTGGGGCTGCGACGTGTTGATCTTCCGAGGCCGGGCATGACCCAGGAAAGTGTGTCCGGCCAAATGGGATCGAGCGTGTTGGGCTATGTGGTGCACCCCTGCAGGGAAGTTAATCTATTCGAATAGCCGTGATCTTCGGTAACAGGACGACTTGGAGTTGTACCTTGACCTTATGACAACTAGAACCGGATACTTAATAAAACACACCCTTCAAAGTTCCACAGACAACCCGGTGATCGCTTTTCCGCAGGGCGACGAGGAGAGGATCGCCGGGTAGGATTATGCTACTGCGATGCTACTGGAGATGCTTCTTGGAGATGCTACTTGGGGGACTTCAGTCTACTCTCTTCTACATGCTGCAAGACGGAGGCTGCCAGAAGCGTAGTCTTCGACAGGATTAGCTATCCCCCTCTTATTCTGGCATTCTGCAGTTCAGTCCACTGATATGGCCTCCTTACACATATACCCATGCATATGTAGTTTAGTTCCTTGCTTGCGAGTACTTTGGATGAGTACTCACGGTTGCTTTCTCCCCCCCTTTTTCCCCCTTTCCTTTCTTCTGGTTGTCGCAACCAGATGCTGGAGTCCAGGAGCCAGACGCCACCGTCGACGATGACCCCTACTACACTGGAGGTGCCTACTACTACGTGCTGCCCACTGACGACGACCTGGAGTAGTTTAGGAGGATCCCAGGCAGGAGGCCTGCGCCTCTTTCGATCTGTATCCCAGTTGGTGCTAGCCTTCTTAAAGCAAACTTGTTTAATTTATGTCTGTACTCAGATATTGTTGCTTCCGCTGACTCGTCTATGATCGAGCACTTGTATTCGAGCCCTCGAGGCCCCTGGCTTGTATTATGGTGCTTGTATGACTTATTTTATTTGTAGAGTTGTGTTGTGATATCTTCCCGTGAGTCCCTGATCTTGATCGTACACATTTGCGTGCATGATTAGTGTACGATTGAATCGGGGGCGTCACAGCCACGGTTGAAGCTGCTGAAGATCAAGAGGAACCAGACGATGTGCCCGATGATGATGATCTCCGTCGGGTCATTGTCGATGCAAGGACGCAATGCATTAGTCAAAAGGAGAAGCTGAAGTTCGATCGCATGTTAGAGGATCACAAAAAAGGGTTATACCCCAATTGCGAAGATGGCAACACAAAGCTCGGTACCGTACTGGAATTGCTGCAGTGGAAGGCAGAGAATGCTGTGGCTGACAAAGGATTTGAGAAGCTACTGAAAATATTGAAGAAGAAGCTTCCAAAGGATAACGAATTGCCCGACAGTACATACGCATCAAAGAAGGTCGTATGCCCTCTAGGATTGGAGGTGGAGAAGATACATGCATGCCCTAATGACTGCATCCTCTACCGCGGTATGCGGTGCGTTGCGGTATAAGATCAGACGAGATGACCCTGGTGATGTTGACGGCGAGCCCCTCAGGAAGAGGGTTCCTGCGAAGGTGATGTGGTATGCTCCTATAATACCACGGTTGAAACGTCTGTTCAAAAACGAAGAGCATGCCAAGTTGATGCGATGGCACAGTGAGAACCGAAAGTACGGCGGCGGGGTACCTTTGTTTAAGTGCAAATGGGTCAATCTGTTTGTTTAAGGTCCCTTTGTTTAAGTGCAAATGGGTCAATCTGTTAGGCGGCAGGATACAGGTAGACCCACAGTACGGAATGACAACAGTGGATCTGAAAAATCTTGGGTACACTGACGAACCGTTCGTCCTAGCCAATGATGTGGCACAGGTTATCTATGTGAAGGACATGTCTACCAAACCGAGAAAAAGAAAAGATAAGGAAGCGAATACACCATACGATGAGCCAAAGCGCCACATAGTTCTTTCAGGAAAAAGGGACATCCTGGGAGTGGACGGCAAGACAGACATGTCTGAAGATTATGAAAAGTTTCATGAAATTCCTCCCTTCAATGTCAAGGCTGACCCAAGCATCCTGATAAACAATGAAGATTATCCATGGTTACGACGCAATAAGCAAATGACACAAGCGAAGAAAAAGTGAAGACTTTCTCCCGCAACTATTATGATGATACCATGCCAAATTTGTAACAGACGAACATGCTACCATTATCCATTTTGTACATGCACATGCTATGTGGGTGAAATTATGATACCATCCCAACTTTCAACTTTTTCAGAGTTCATTTGAAATGCTTTCATGTCTTATGGTTTGAAACTTTGATACTTCGAAAGTGATTGTCCATTTTGTACACGAAGTGCATCAAGTTTTTGTCGTAACCCTCTCTACTTTTTGGAACATGCTATGTGGATGAAATGATGATACCATGCCAACTTTCAACCTTTTCAGAGTTCATTTTAAAATGCTTTCCAATTTCAGAGTCATTTTGCTCAAAGCATGAATTAATAGCAAACAGAATAAACTACAAAACTTTTATGAAAATAAAAACAATCAATTAAAATATTATGTTATGATCAACTAAAATAAAACTATAATATTCTTCAATAGCAAAAAGAATATAATTTTTGTGACCTAAAATCAAACTATAAGTATTTAATTGTAAGTATAAATAAAAAATAAATAGCAAAGAAGAAAAAAATTCTAATTTTATAGTAAAGTTATTCATAAACTAGTGATTCACACAAATTTTTAAAAATTCAAATTTAAACTATTTAAAATTTAAAACTAATGGCACTAACAGAAAGTTTATAATTTTTGTGACCTAAAAGCAAAAAGAAATCACTAAAAAACTGTAAGTATTTAGTTGTAAGTAGAAATAAAAAATAAATAGAAAAAAAATCTATTTTTATAGTAAAGTTATTCATAAACTAGTGATTCACACAAATTTTAAAAAATTCAAATTTAAACTATTTAAAATTTAAAACTAATAGCACTAACAGAAAGTTTATAATTTTTGTGACCTAAAAGCAAAAAGAAATCACTAAAAAACTGTAAGTATTTAGTTTTAAGTAGAAATAAAAAAATAAAAAACCAAAAAAATATAGAAATAAAAAAGAAAAACCAAAAAAAATGCCTCCTACTGGGCCTCCACGGCCTGAATACGACTAGAAACCCTACATGGGCCAGGACTCAGGCCCGCAGAAGGCCCAATAGGCCCACAGGCAGTAGCAAGTTTAGGCCCGAAAGCCTGCATTAGAGAGGAGCTCGAATGGGTAGGCACACCAGCGCTTATAAACCAGTGCCGGCGCCCTTCAGCTAGCGATGTGGGACTAAACTTTTGGGCTCGGGGCAGCAAAGGCCATTGGTCCCGGTTGGTGGCACCAACCGGGACTAAAGGGGGCATTGGTCCCGGTTCGTGGCACCAACCATGACCAATGCCCCCCTTTAGTCCCGGTTGGTTCCACCAACCGGGACCAAAGGCCGCCGCTTCCCACCCTTTGGGCTGCTGAAAATTGGCCTTTGGTCCCGGTTCGTGGCACCAACCGGGACCAAAGCGGCATTAGTCCCGGTTTGTGCCACCAACCGGGACCAATGCTCCGTCTATATAAGCCACACTTATGAAAATTTTGGTTCAGTTTCTTCGATCCCGCCCCGACGTCGCCGCCAGGCTGCCCCTCTGCTCGCCTCGTCGTCGCCGCCGTTGCCCCTGCCCCGCCCCCAAGCGCGCCCTGCCTCGCCGTCGTCGCC
>NC_041392.1:9474098-9483530 GCF_002162155.2 Triticum dicoccoides
CCGCCGCCGCCGCCCCCGACGCCGGCCGCCCGCGTCTCCTCCCCGATCCCTCCGGGAGAGGTAGCTACCGCCCCATCCTCCCCCCTTCCTTCCTTCCCTGCTCCTTATTTTGCAAAATATTGATATGATGTAGATGTATGTGTGTATGTATGAGTTGGGGAGAAAGTTTATAATTTCTGTTCATATATACTGTACATGTATGTATGATGAATTTTGATATTTTTTTGCTCATATATAATGTAGATGTATATGTATGTATGGAATGATATCGATGGATGTATGTATATAGAATATTCGTAGAAAATATGACGAATCCGATATGACCAATGTCCCCCTCCGGTTCACTCGAGAACACTAACTATCTCAGAGAAAAAAATGTTATCAGGGAAAAAAATGTTATCGGGGTCGAGGGTCGTCGAACATGAGAGGAAGAAGAGGATAAAAAAGAAGAGGAAGAAGAAAAAAAGAGGAGAAGAAAGAATAGAGGAGCTTCTCCTCTATTCTTCTTCTTCATCTTCTTTATCGGGAGGGGTCGATGGTCGCCTAGGGGTCGAGGGTGGGGGGGGGGTCGAGAACGCCGGACATTCATGAGAGAGGCGAGGAAGAAGGGGAAGAAGAGGGAGAAGAAGAGGATAGGAAGAAGAGGAAGTCTTCTCCTCTATTCTTTCTTCTCTTCTTTTTTCTTCTTCTTCTTCCTCTTTATTTTATCGGGAACGAGGGTCGTCGAGAGGTCGAGGAGCGGTAGAGGAGAAACCCTAAATAGAAAGTATCGTCGGTGTGAGATACATGTACCGTCGGTGTCGGACACTACACCCACATCCCACAAGTGGCGCGGGCTTCGACGCCCACGTCACTTGTGGGACGTGGATGTAGTGTCCGACACCGAAGGCCACATGTATCTCACACCCACGATACTTGCTAGCTATTTAGGGTTTCCTCTACCGAAAAGAAGAGGAGAAATAAATAATAAGAAGAAAAAAGAAGAAAAAGAAGAGGAGAAGAAGAAAGGAATAGAGGAGAAGAAGAGAAAAATAGAATATATATTCTATTTTCTCTTTTCTCCTCTATTCCTTTCCTCTTCTCCTCTTTTTTTCTTCTTTTTTTTCTTCGACACGTGGGGGGGGGTCGAGAACGCCGGACATTCATGAGAGAGGCGAGGAAGAAGGGGAAGAAGAGGGAGAAGAAGAGGAGAGGAAGAAGAGGAAGTCTTCTCCTCTATTCTTTCTTCTCTTCTTTTTTCTTCTTCTTCTTCCTCTTTATTTTATCGGGAACGAGGGTCGTCGAGAGGTCGAGGAGCGGTAGAGGAGAAACCCTAAATAGAAAGTATCGTCGGTGTGAGCTACATGTACTGTCGGTGTCGGACACTACACCCACATCCCACAAGTGGCGCGGGCTTCGACGCCCACGTCACTTGTGGGACGTGGATGTAGTGTCCGACACCGAAGGCCACATGTATCTCACACCCACGATACTTGCTAGCTATTTAGGGTTTCCTCTACCGAAAAGAAGAGGAGAAATAAATAAGAAGAAGAAAAAAGAAGAAAAAGAAGAGGGGAAGAAGAAAGGAATAGTGGAGAAGAAGAGAAAATAGAATATATTCTATTTTCTCTTCTTCTCCACTATTCCTTTCTTCTTCTCCTCTTTTTTTCTTCTTTTCTTCTTCTTCTTCTTCTTCTTCTTCTTCTTCTTATTAGCCGGAAGTAGAGAGAGGTTTCCTAGTGTCAAAGTATTGAAGAAATCCATGCCTTCATCATTAGCCGGAAGTAACCAGGGCATGTTGGTACAAAGTTCTGCAAAGTTGTTCTGGAATGGAGTCCCGGATAGAATAATCCGCCTTTTGGTACGAATTCAGCAAAGGCCTTCCAAATAGCGATATTCGGAAGGCTCTTGCTGAACTTTGTACCAAAAAGCGAATTATCCTATCTAGGACTCCGTTCCAGAACAACTTTGAAGAGATCCGTACCATCATGCACATGTTACTTTCGCCTAATGATGAAGACACGGTTTTGTTGAATCCCTTGACACTAGGCAACCTCCCGACCCCTCGGCGATCCTATCGAACATGAGAGGAAGAAGAGGATAAAAAGAAGAGGAAGAAGAAAAAAAAGAGGAGAAGAAAGAATAGAGGAGATCTTCTCCTCTATTCTTTCTTCTCCTCTTTTTCTTCTTCTTCTTCCTCTTTTTTTATCGGGAACGAGGGTTGTCGAGGGACATAGATGTAGTGTCGTCGTTGTCGATATATACCCCCTCCCGATAGCTTACTATGATTAGGTAGCTAGTTCTACGTTTGGCACTAATATATCCATCTGTCATGTTTGAATAATAATTGCCATGTTGTAAATATTTGTAGAAACTATGGACACCGCCCTAGACGAAGCAACAAAAGATGCGTTGTTGAGGGACATAATCGCAGAAGGAAGTGATGCCATCTCGTTGTTTCTCAACAAAACCGATGGTTTGGAAGGAGAGGGTGAACAAGCTGGCTACGGTGACCTAATGCCGGTGCAAGAAGAAGAACATGAGGACGGCTCCGGTGACCCAATGCCGGTGCAAGAAGGAGACCGTGATGACGGCTCCGGTGACCGAACCGAGTCCGGCCAGGTATATATATTAGTTAAGCCTATGTTGACTAGCTGATTGATGCATTCATTGTTTTGGTATGTACACATATTAATTAAGTCTTTGTTCTTTTTTCTAGCCCTCCGAATCGAGCACAACTTCGGTAAAGAGACGAGGCCCGAAGAAAAAGTTGAGCTCGGATGAAAAGTTTGAGATCATAGCAATCGCGCCCGACGGCCAACCTATTGAACCCCTCCGGACAAAGAGCGCATTTGTTGCTCAGTGCGGGGTTCTGGTTAGGGACAAGATCCCGATAAGCATCCAGCAATGGTTTAAGCCGGCTATAGAAGACCCTGAGGTGTCTTATGTCAATGATATGCAGAAAATAATCTTTGGACTGAGCTGAAGTCAAATTTCACCCTACCGCCTGAGGATAATCCAGAGAACCCAGTTAAAGAGAAATTAATCAAGTCTTTTGCTTTGAAGAGGATGGCAGAACTATTCAGGAAGTGAAAGAAAGAGCTGAATAAGTTTGTCGTAAATAATGAGACACCAGAATTCAAGGGCAGATATGAGAAGATCAGAGATCACTGGCCCGCATTTGTGGCCCACAAGACATCAGAAAAGAGTAAGAAGATGTCGGCGACAAACAAGCAAAATGCTGCGAAGAAGAAGCTTCACCATCGCACGGGGTCAGGTGGCTACCTCGTAGCCCGGCCTAAGTGGTCCCAGACTGAGAATGATCTGGTTCATAAAGGGATCGAACCAGAGACAATTAACTGGCCAGACCGTTGCCGGACTTGGTTCTTCGGGGCTGGCGGAACACTGGACCTTGTAACAGGGAAGTGCATTTGGACGAACGATCAAATGGACATACCAGTCAGTAAGCTTAAGTAGTATATCGAAGCAGCGCAGGAAGGGACGTTCTTTCCAGACAGAGAGAACGACGAGCTCACAATGGCCCTCGGGAATCCTGAGCACCCTGGACGAACACGAGGCACGCCAGGCTCCATTCCGTGGAAGGTTGGGTTTCCGGACGCAGGTGGTTACAAATCCCATGAGAGGAGGAAAAAAGTGCAGCAGACCCAAATACAGGCGCTGCAAGCAAGGGTAGACGCGATAGAGGAACGAGAAGCAAATTGTGGCAAACGTACTGTCGAAGCCTCCCCCGAAGCTACCCCGCCATCTCAGCGCAGAAGCAGCGTGGCTTCCACCGAGCTGCTTCAGCTGGAGCATGCCTTGACGGCTCCTGGCAGCTATCCCGTGGATGCTATAACAGAGTCTCAAAATTGCCACCTTATGACGCAATGGATGAATTTGAAGGTCAAGGCGGCTGTTGGCTCTGTTTATCCTACTAAACCCGGCGCAACTTTTCACTGCCGGTCGATTCCAGAAGGAAATGCTAGGGTGATGGTGGATGAGATAACGGAGGGATTTGAGGACCTCCAGCTTGACCACCCTACCGGTGAAGGGGAGACTCGGCTGGGGTCTGCTCTGAAGACTCCATGCCTATGGCGGAAGGAGCTCATCAACCTTCCGAACTGGACGCCACCGCCTCCTCCTCCTCCTCCGGCGAGTCAGGGGCACTCCGCCTCCACCGCCTCCTCCTCCGGCGAGTGATGATCAGGGCCCTCGGCAGGCTCCTTCTCCGGCACGTGGCGGCACTCCGCCTCCTTCTCCGCCTGCACCGACGCGCCCGAGCAGCCAGCCTCCTCCTTCTCCGCCTCGTCAGCAAGGGCAGAAGAGACCTGCCGCCGCTCCAGCTGCTCCGGCGCGTCGTAGTCCTTCTCCTCCGCCTCTTAAGCAAGTAAAGAAGACAACCGCTCCGTCTGCTCGGTCGGCGTCTAGCAGTACAACCAGAGGCGGGAGGACATAAAGATTCGGTCCTTCTCTGAAGACTCCAGAGAAGTTACCATATGAGAGGACCCTGGAGGAGAACGCCGAGATCGCGCGAGAAGAAGTGAGGAACTTCTTTGAAGGGGTGAAAGCAAAGAAACATCCATCTCCGGAGGAGAAGGTAGATCGGGTGAAAGTGAAGCGCACTCTGGCTGCCCTGACAAAACCACCGAAGTCTGATCCGCCGAAAGGAAACTATGACCGCATTATTGGAAAGGAATTTGCCGAAGCGGAGCGGTCGGGAAGTACTGTCAGTGATCAAAGGCTGAAAGAACGACGAGCTGGGAAACAAATTGCCCAGCTCGGCGAACAAGCGAAGCAATCGTGCCCCCCGCTCAAGGTGCCTAGCCACAACGTCGCTAATGATCCGAGGATGGTGCCCGGTTATAGCAATCTTGCAGATTACCTGCCCGACGAAGTACATTATGAACCCATGGACCTGCAGATACAAAGATACGAGTACGGGAAGCCTCTCGTCAAAGATGAAAGATCTCTATCAACGATGATGCGAAGATTGCATGATTGGTACTTGAAAATCTGTAGAGACTATGGGGGGAGGAGTACTTTGTATGTGAAAGTTAAAAAGGAGCATGACCTTGTTGGAATTGATCTGTTGCCTGTTCCATTTGAGGAGTTCTATCAGTTTTTCAATCAATTGGCCCTCGATAAAACAACGGTCGCCTGCTACTGTCTGTAAGTAGTACTACTTCTGTCATTAAGTTTCTCTATATAGCTTAGCTCTTTCATTGCATGTATTTACAATCATCCTCACTATATTATGCAGATTGAAGATCGCCGAATTGAAGAAATGACAAGTCGGTGATATTGGGTTCATTAACACATATATCATAGATGCAACTCAGATTAAACTTCATGCCGCAGCTAACGAGGCCAACTTGCTACGATCGTTCGTAATAAATCAAAATAAAGATATAATACTCTTTCCTTACAACTTCAGGTGAGTGTTACTGTCTTGTGCGTATTCGATTTCCCTTATATATTAGTCAAGGTTATAGTAATGTAATTCATGAGTTATGCATGTGTGTGTGCAGTTTCCACTATATTCTCCTAAAGATTAAGCTTGAGCAGGGAGTAGTAACCGTCTTGGACTCTAAACGAAAAGATCCCAAGGAGTATGCGGACATGACTGAAATCCTCAAGAAGTAAGTTAAATCGATCATTATCCACCATATCAGCAACTTTGTTCATTTCCTGATATCAAGTAATTGTTTTCTTTGTCCGGCAGAGTTTGGAGAAAATTCACCAAAACAGTTTCGGGACTGCCGAAGGAGCTGGAATTTAGACACCCGAAAGTAAGTACTATAGTAGCATGTTCCGCGCATCTCCTAGTGATTCAAGCGCTAGTTTCATCAATACCATTTAGCATTCTTGCTTATCAGTTTGATTGACCTCTATTTCTTGTAAAGTGGTTGTGGCAGGAACAAGGGAATGATTTCTGTGGATACTACATCTACGAGTCCATCCGCCACACGACCTGTGAGCGGGGCGGGTACTCTAACGAACAATATGAAGTACGTAAATAACAACATTCACAATTTTATTTTATTACCATCATTTGTGTTGAGTTTCATTCATTTATATATATATATATATATATATATATATATATATATATATATATGTATGTATGTATTGACCCCCTTCTTCAAATTAGATGTTTCGGAAGCGGGATGAACTCCTAGCACCAGCTCGCATGCGAGCAATTCAAGAGGAATTGGCGGCATTCTTTCTTGACCACGTGATCCCTGAAGACGGAGAATTCTATGTAGACCCTGAGTCCGTATGATTATATTTGTAAGAGATAATTATTGTATATATGTAGCCGGTAGTGTCAGATAGATATACGAGAACTTGTTGTTCGACCAATCTCTCGGAGAAGGAGAGGTGGTCGATATCACTTCTCTCTATATGCATATATGTTCATGACGATCTTCTATTTCCTTCGTTTGCTTACTAGCTAGCTAGCGTGTCTAGTCCTCTCTATACGTATGTATAGTACGTAGCGTCAACCAAGCACGGACATAACAGATGACACTTCTCTCTATTAATTATAACTAGCTAACACAATATATGAAACACCTAAATTAACCCCCCAAAACCCCCAACCCCCCCCCTTCAAAACAAAAACAAAAACCCCAGCCACAGAAGTGCTGACGCGTGGATGCCTATTGGTCCCGGTTGGTGCCACCAACCGGGACCAAAGGGTCTCCTGACTGGGCTCTGCGCACTGCCCACGTGGAGGGCCTTTAGTCCCGGTTCTGGATTGAACCGGGACTAAAGGGGGGAGGTATTAGTACCGACACTTTAGTCCCGGTTCCGGAACCGGGACTAAAGGCCCTTACGAACCGGGACTATAGGCCCTTTTTCTACCAGTGAGACCAACTCGGAGGTTGACGAGAGGCATGATGCGGCATCTATCGCCTTGCAAGAAGCTTTGCATGGCATGATGACTCAAAACAAAGTGAGGGACGAGAGGAAGCGCCAATGAAAGAAGGAGCAAATAAAGATATACTTCGAGCTCCAAATGAAGAAGCTTGACTTGGAGGAGGCTGCGAAGAGGAAGCTCGACATAGAGAAGGCTGTCCAAACGAAGAAGCACGCGATCAAGGCCACCAATGCTGACACCAAGGCAAAAGAAGTGGTGCTCGCAATCATGAAGATGGACTTGACCAACATGTCCCCGAAGAGAAGAAGTTATTCAACCGAGATGGCATGAACTAGCACTAGTAGAAAACGGGCCTATTGTCCCGGTTCATAAGGGCCTTTTGTCCCAGTTCCTGAACCGGGACTAAAGGGTCATTACTAATGCCCTGGCTCTTTAGTCCCGGTTCTAACCAGAACCGGGACAGATGGGCCTCCACGTGGCCTGCATGGTAAGCCCAGGCAGGAGGGCCTTTGGTCCCGGTTGGTGGCACCAACCGGGACCAATAGACCTCCACGCGTCAGCATTTCTATGGCTGGGGTTTTTGTTTTTTTTAAAGGGGGGGGGGTTGGGGGGTTTTGGGGGGTTAATTTAGGTATTTCATATATTGTGTTAGATAGCTAATTAATAGAGAGAAGTGTCCTCTCTTATGTCCGTGCTTGGTCGACGCTACGTACTATACATAAGTATAGAGAGGACTAGACACGCTAGCTAGCTAGTAAGTAAACGAAGAAAACAGAAGATCGTCATGAACATATATGCATACAGAGAGAAGTGATATCGACCACCTCTCCTTCTCTGAGAGATTGGTCGAACAACAAGTTCTCGTATATCTATCGTCCGACACTATCGGCTACATATATACAATAATTATCTCTTACAAATATAATCTCCTAAATTATGGACGCATGGTCCACATAGTATTCTCCGTCTTCAGCGATCACGTGGTCAAGAAAGAATGCCGCCAATTCCTCTTGAATTGCTCGCATGCGATCTGGTGCTAGGAGTTCATTCCGCATCCGAAACATCTAATTTGAAGAAGGGGGTCAATACATATATATATATATGAATGAATGAAACTCAACACAAATGATGGTAATAAAATAAAATTGTGAATATTGTTATTTACGCACTTCATATTGTTCGTCAGAGTACCCGCCCCGGCTCACAGAGAAGAACTCCTCTATTCTTTCTTCTCCTCTTTTTTTTTCTTCTTCCTCTTCTTTTTTTATCCTCTTCTTCCTCTCATGTTCGAGAGGATCGCCGAGCGGTCGGGACGTTGCCTAGTGTCAAAGGATTCAACAAAACCATGTCTTCATCATTAGGCGAAAGTAACAGGTGCATGATGGTACGAAGCTCTCCAAAGTTATTTTGGAACAGAGTCCCAGATAGGATAATTCATACAAAAAGGCAAATTATCCTATCAGGGACACCATTCCAAAATAACTTTGGAGGACTTCGTACCATCATGTCCTGGTTACTTCCGGCTAATGATGAAGCCATGGATTTCTTCAATACTTTGACACTAGGAAACCTCTCTTGATCCCTCGGTGATCCTAGACCCCTCGAACCCTCGATGACCCTGGAACCCTCGACCCCTAGACGACCCTGGAACCCTCGACCCTCGATCCCTCGACCCTATAGAACCCTCGAACCCTCGACCCTCTACCCTAGTTCCCGACTCTCGACCCCTTGGCGATCCTCGACACCCTCGTTCCCGATAAAAATTAAGAAGAAGAAGAAGAAGAAGAAAAAAGAGGAGAAGAAGAAGAAGAAAAAAGAGGAGAAGAAGAAAGGAATAGCTAGAGGAGAAGATCGAAGAAAAAAAAGAAGAAAAAAAAGAGGAGAAGAAGAAAGGAATAGTGGAGAAGAAGAGAAAATAGAATATTCTATTTTCTCTTCTTCTCCACTATTCCTTTCTTCTTTTCCTCTTCTTTTTCTTCTTTTTTCTTCTTCTTATTTATTTCTCCTTTTCTTCCTCTCCTCTTGTTCTTTCTTTCCTCTTCTTATTTTCTTCTTTCCTATCCTTCTTTTCCTTCCTTTCTTAATATCACTTAGCAAATGCACTAACCTAAAATGCAACAAACATAAAATGCAACAAACATAAAATGCACTAAATCGATCAACTAACCTAAAATCAGTGATAAAATGCACTAACCTAAAATCGATATCTACTAACAACTTAAAAAATTAATACATATATGAAAAAATGCATATATGAAAAAAAACATCATCATATCATCGACAGAAAAAATAGTATTTTTTCTAAAAATCTATCTTTTCAGCACATACATATACTCATACATCATCATATACTCATACATATACTCATACATATACATATAATCTGCAGGAAAAAAACATATATGTGTTTGCAAAAAAAAGGGGGAAGAGGGGGGCGGTGCCGGCCCTGACCACAGCGAGGCAGAGGCGACGGCGGCGCGGGGCAGCTGGGGCGCGGCGAGGCAGAGGCGACGGCGAGGCAGAGGCGGGGCGGCGACGGCGAGGCAGAGGCGGGGCGGCGACGGCGTCGG
>NC_041392.1:9483757-9512724 GCF_002162155.2 Triticum dicoccoides
GCGCGACGCGGGGAGGCGACGGCGTCGGGGTGGCGCGGAGAGACCGCGACGGTGCGGGGTGGCGCGCGGCAACAGCGTCGGGGTGGCGCGGGGTGGCGACGGCGTCGGGGCGGCGCGGGATGGCGTCGGAGGCAGGGCGACGACGGCGAAGGCGAGGCACAGAGGGGCAGCCTGGCTGCGTCGTCGGGGCGGGATCGAAGAACTGAACGAAATTTTTCACAAGTCTTGCTTATATAGACGGCGCATTGGTCCCGGTTTGTGGCAGCCTTTGGTCCCGCTTGCTGGCACCAACCGGGACTAAAGGGGGGCATTAGTCTTGGTTTGTGCCACGAACCGGGACCAAAGGCCTTGTGCTGCCCCGCGCTCAAATGTTTAGTCCCACCTTGCTAGTTGAGAGGGAGCCGTACCTGTTTATAAGGTGCGGTGCGCCTTCCCTCTCGAGCTCCTCTCTAAAGCAGGCTTTCGGGCCTAATCGTGCAATGTGTGCCTGTGGGCCTACTGGGCCTCCCGCGGGCCTGAATCCTGGCCCATGGTAGGATTTCTAGTCGTATTCAGGCCGTGGGTGCCCAGTAGATGGCACTTTTTATATTTTTTTTGTTTCTACTTACAACAAAATACTTATTGTTGCTATATTTAATTTTTTTCTAGTTTTTTTTGTTTTATTTTCTGCATTATTTATTTTCTTTTGTTTTTTGCTTTATTTTTTTAATTCTTTGTTGCTTTATTTATTTTATTTTGTTTCTACTTACAACAAAATACTTATTGTTGCTATTTTTATTTTTTTTCCAATTTTTTTGTTTTTTTCTGTATTATTTATTTTCTTTTGTTTTTTGCTTTATTTTTAATTCTTTTTGCTTTTAGGTCAGCAAAATTATAAACTTTCTGTTAGTGCCATTAGTTTTAGAAAAATTATAAACTTTCTGGTAGTGCTATTAGTTTTCAAATTTAAATAGTTAAAATTTGAACATAGATGCACCTATAGAGAGAATTCGACCTAAATTCATAGTTTTCAAATGAACTCTGAAAAAGCTGGCATAGCATACTCGTGTGTTACAAATTTGGCATGGTATCATCATAATAGTTGCGGGAGAAACTCTTCACTTTTTCTTCGCTTGTGTCATTTGCTTATTGCGCCGTAACCATGAATAATCTTCATCGTTTATCAGGATGCTTGGGTCAGCCTTAACATTGAAGGAAGGAATTTCATGAAACTTTTCATAATCTTCAGACATGTCTGTCTTGCCCTCCACTCCCAGGATGTCCCTTTTTCCTGAAAGAACTATGTGGCTCTTTGGCTCATCGTATGATGTATTCGTTTCCTTATCTTTTCTTTTTCTCGGTCTGGTAGACCTCTCCTTCACATAGATAACCTATGCCACATCATTGGCTAGGACGAACGGTTCGTCAGTGTACCCAAGATTTTTCAGATCGACTGTTGTCATTCCGTACTGTGGGTCTACATGTACCCCGCCTCCTGACAGATTGACCCATTTGCACTTAAACAAAGGGACCTTAAAATCTTGTCTGTAGTCAAGTTCCCATATGTCCACTATGTAACCATAATATGTGTCCTTTCCCTTCTCGGTTGTTGCATCAAAGCGGACACCGCTGTTTTGGTTGGTGCTCTTTTGATCTTGGTCAATCGTGTAAAATGTATTCCCATTTATCTCGTATCCTTTGTAAATCAATACAGTCATACATGGTCCCTTGGACAACAAGTACAACTCATGACAAATAGTGTTGTCACCTCTGAGACATGCTTCCAACCAACTGCTGAAAGTCCTAATGTGTTCACATGTAATCTAGTCGTCGCACTGCTCCGGGTGTTTGGAGCGTAGACTGTTCTTGTGTTCATCGACATACGGGGTCACCAAGGTAGAGTTCTGTAGAACTGTGTAGTGTGCTTGAGACCAAGAATGCCCGTCCCTGCATATTATTGAGTCCGCTCCTAGTGTGCCTTTTCTAGCCAGTCTCCCCTCATACCGCGATTTAGGGAGACCTATCTTCTTAAGGCCAGGAATGAAGTCAACACAAAACCCGATGACATCCTCTGTTTGATGGCCCATGGAGATGCTTCCTTCTGGCCTAGCGCGGTTACAGACATATTTCTTTAGGACTCCCATGAACCTCTCAAAGGGGGACATATTTTGTAGAAATACGGGCCCCAGAATGACAATCTCGTCGACTAGATGAACTAGGACATGCGTCATGATATTGAAGAAGGATGGTGGGAACACCAGCTCGAAACTTACAAGACATTGCACCACATCACTCCTTAGCCTTGATACGATTTGTGGATCGATCACCTTCTGAGAGATTGCATTGAGGAATGCGCATAGCTTCACAATGGCTAATCGGAGTTTTTCGGTAGAACCCCCTCAATGCAACCGGAAGCAGTTGCGTCATAATCACGTGGAAGTCATGAGACTTTAGGTTCTGAAACTTTTTCTCTGAGATATTTATTATTCCCTTTATATTCGACGAGAAGCCAGTCGGGACCTTCATACTGAGCAGGCATTCAAAGAAGATTTCTTTCTCTTCTTTCGTAAGAGCGTAGCTGGCAGGACCTTCATACTGCTTCGGAGGCATGCCGTCTTTTTCGTGCAAACGTTGCAGGTCCTCCCATGCCTCAGGTGTATCTTTTGTCTTTCCATACACGCCCAAGAAGCCTAGCAGGTTCACGCAAAGGTTCTTCATCACGTGCATCACGTCGATTGAAGAGCGGACCTCTAGGTCTTTCTAGTAGGGTAGGTCCCAAAATATAGATTTCTTCTTCCACATGGGTGCGTGTCCCTCAGCGTCATTCGGAACAGCTAGCGTGCCGGGACCCTTTCCAAAGATTACGTGTAAATCATTGACCATAGCAAGTACGTGATCACCGGTACGCATGGCGGGCTTCTTCCGGTGATCTGCCTCGCCTTTGAAATGCTTGCCTTTCTTTCGACATTGATGGTTGGTCTAAACAGTGTGTGCATGCGTGGTATCCTTTGTTTGTCTGTCCTGAAAGGTTACTGAGAGCGGGCCAATCGTTGATGGTCACGAACATCAACGCCTTTAGGTTAAATTCCTCTTGTCTGTGCTCATCCCACGTACGTACACCATTTCCATTCCACAGCTGTAAAAGTTCTTCAACTAATGGCCTTAGGTACACATCAATGTCGTTGCCGGGTTGCTTAGGGCCTTGGATGAGAACTGGCAACATAATCAACTTCCGCTTCATGCACATCCAAGGAGGAAGGTTATACATACATAGAGTCACAGGCCAGGTGTTGTGATTGCTGCTCTACTCCCCGAAAGAATTAATGCCATCCGCGCTTAAAGCAAACCATACGTTCCTTGGGTCCTTTGAAAACTCATCCCAGTACTTTCTCACGATTTTTCTCCACTGCGACCCGTCAGTGGGTGCTCTCAACTTCCCATCTTTCTTACGGTCCTCACTGTGCCATCGCATCGACTTGGCATGCTTTTCGTTTCTGAATAGACGTTTCAACCGTGGTATTATAGGAGCATACCACATCACCTTGCAGGAACCCTCTTCCTGTGGGGCTCGCCGTGAACATCACCAGGGTCATCTCGTCTGATCTTATACCGCAATGCACCGCATACCGGGCATGCGTTCAGATCCTTGTATGCACCGCGGTATAGGATGCAGTCATTAGGACATGCATGTATCTTCTCCACCTCCAATCCTAGAGGGCATACAATCTTCTATTCTACGTATGTACTGTCGGGCAATTCGTTATCCTTTGGAAGCTTCTTCTTCAATATTTTCAGTAGCTTCTCAAATCCTTTGTCAGGCACAACATTCTCTGCCTTCCACTGCAGCAATTCCAGTACGGTACCGAGCTTTGTGTTGCCATCTTCGCAATTGGGGTACAACCCTTTTTTGTGATCCTCCAACATGTGATCGAACTTCAACTTTTTCTTTTGACTTTCGCATTGCGTCCTTGCATCGACAATGACCCGGCGGAGATCATCATCATCAGGCACATCGCCTGGTTCCTCTTGATCTTCAGCAGCTTCACCCGTTGCAGCATCATTGGGCACATCGTCTGGTTCTTCTTGATCTTCGCCAGCTCCCCCCGTTGCAGCATCACTGTATTCAGGGGGCACATAGTTGTCATCGTACTCTTCTTCTTCGCCGTCTTCCATCATAACCCCTATTTCTCCGTGCCTTGTCCAAACATTATAGTATGGCATGAAACCATTGTAAAGCAGGTGGGTGTGAAGGATTTTTCGGTCAGAGTAAGACTTCGTATTCCCACAATTAGGGCATGGACAACACATAAAACCATTCTGCTTGTTTGCCTCAGCCGCACCGAGAAACTCATGCACGCCCTTAATGTACTCGGAGGTGTGTCTGTCACCGTACATCCATTGCCGGTTCATCTGCGTGCATTATATATAATTAAGTGTCCAAATTAATAGAAGTTCATCATCACATTAAAACCAAAGTACATACATAGTTCTCATCTAACAACATATAGCTCTCCAGAGCATCTAATTAATTAAACATACATTGAAACTATGTAAAACATTTAAATGCGAAAACAAAGGCGATCATAATCGCAACCAAGGTAACAATTGATCCAACGGCATAATGATACCAAGCCTCGGTATGAATGGCATATTTTCTAATCTTTCTAATCTTCAAGCGCATTGCATCCATCTTGATCTTGTGATCATCGACGACATCCGCAACATGCAACTCCAATATCATCTTCTCCTCCTCAATTTTTTTTTATTTTTTCCTTCAAGAAATTCTTTTCTTCTTCAACTAAATTTAACCTCTCGACAATAGGGTCGGTTGGAATTTCCGGTTCACATACATCCTAGATAAATAAAATCTATGTCACGTTGGTCCGCATAATTTTCATAAACAATAAATGAACCAATAGTTATAAAGATAATATATATACCACATCCAAATCATAGACAGGACGAGGGTCGACGGGGGCGGATACCAAAACCATCGCACTATATAAGATGCAATAATAAAAGTAAGAAAATGATACAAGTATCTATCTAAACATACAAGTAAGAATATTTTTCCTTTCAGAAAGAAGATAAGAATAAGAGGCTCACCACGGTGGTGTCGGTGATGAGATCGGCGTGGGTGATCGACGGCGGTGAAGACGGGGGTGGGGCGTGACGGACCGCTAAATCTAGACAAATCTCGAGGAAAATGGAGCTTTGAGGTCGAGCTTCAAGAGGAGAAAGCTTAACTAGTGTGGCTCGGGCATCTCATCGAACACCTCATGTGCATAGGAGGTGAGCTAGAGCACCGCAAACCCCTCCCCTCGCCGGCCAGAGAAAAACAGAGCACTGGAGTGCTCTGCTCGCGGGCGAGGGTATATATAGGCACCTCATTGGTCCCGGTTCGTGGCATGAACCGGGACTAAAGGGCAGCCTTTGGTCCCGGTTCAGGCCACCAACCAGGACCAATGGTGGTGGGCCAGGAGCCAGGCCCATTGGTCCCGGTTTGTCCCACCAACCGGGACCAAAAGGTCCATACGAACCGGGACCAATGGCCCACGTGGCCCGGCCGGCCCCCTGGGCTCACGAACCGGGTCCAATGCCCCCATTGGTCCCGGTTCTGGACTGAACTGGGACTAATGGGCTGACCCGGCCTGGACCATTGCCCCCTTTTCTACTAGTGTAGGGAGGACTCGGCCGTGGACCGTGGCCGTTCTTTTTTAAGGCTGGCAAGTGTGCCGGCCGCTGGCTTTGTTGCCGGCGAGAAAACTTGAGGGATTGTTCATTTTGAAGGCTGGCAACTGTGCCGGCAGCTGGCTTTGTTGCCGGCATGAAAACTCGTGGGAGGGGGGGGGGTTGATCATTCTGTAGCTTGGCATATGTATGCCAGCCGCTGGTGCTTTGCCAGGCATGAACTACGACCGCGGTGTTTAATTTCATTTGTAAACAATTTCAGGCGGCCGGACAAGATGCGTCTGCGCGTTGGGTGCACGACCAGCGCATTCAGGAAACAGGAAATGGGCCGGACGCCACCTCATTGACCTACCCAAACGGATAAAATGAACGTCCGTTTGAGATCGTGCGTTGAAGTTGGCCTTATCGGCAAGGTACCAGAGTCTGCGTGCGACCTGCCCAGCCACACAAATGGAACCATTGTTCTCAAATATTTATATTGGCCGGAAAATACAAATGGAACCGCAGAAACTTGTTGTTACCTACAATATGACATGCGATAGGTCCCATCATCATAGCCATGGAGAAAAGAAGGTGAGAAAGAGGATGAACAGGAGAAAAATACTAACATCATGCTAATTTTCATTACGGAAGACTAATATATGGATGGAAACGGTTAATCTCACAAATGAATTTTTGACATAATAACAATTTTTAGGGGTATTTTCTTTTACATAATCACTGAATATTCATATTATGAACATACACAAAAACTAGCCCGTGTGCGGGCTGACAGCGGAACACTAATAGAGCTACCTACGCAGCACATTAATCTAGTAGTGCCATGACACTTGCAACTATAATAAGTCTCTACAGTTGAAAACATATAGACTCCACTAATCAAGATTACTACTCCCACTAACAACCCTTTACTGACAAGTGTGAATGAACTGGCATATATCGGCTCCGCGACCGCGACGACCGGCGACCGGGCCACGACTGTTGTTGAGTCTTCTAGGGGAGCTCGTACCTTTCCACGCGTATATTAGCCCAGCTAGCTAGCTCTGCGCGCTCCACTCACCGAAGCTCAGTGGGTAGTAACAAACTACCGATAAATTAAGATAATGGCGAGCAGATATCGCTTCCACCTTCTACTACTCCTGGGCGTCTTCCTGCTGGCCGAGGGCGGCAAATCGAGCTCGCAGCTCACCTCCGGCGACCAAGCCACCCTCCTAGCTATCAAGAAACAGTGGGGAAACCCTCGTCAGCTTGTGTCGTGGGACCCCGTCGCCAACGCCGACCATTGCAACTGGACCGGCGTGATCTGCGGCGGGGGACGCTCCGGGGGTGTGACGGGGATATTCTTGCCGAAGCTGAACATCGCCGGCAAGGTACCGGAGTCTCTGTGCGACCTGCTGAGCCTCAGCCACCTAGACCTCTCGTACAACAACCTCATCGGCGAGTTTCCCGGTGCCGCGCTCTACGAATGCTCCCAGCTCCGCTTCCTCGACCTCTCCAACAACGCCTTCCACGGTGTCCTCCCGAATGACATCAGCCGCCTGTCACCGGCCATGGAGCACCTCAACCTGTCGACAAATTACTTCGGTGGCGCCGTGCCGGCCGCGGTGGCCGGGCTTCCGGCGCTGAGGTCGCTTCTTCTTGACACCAACCAGTTCACTGGAGCGTACCCAGCGGCCGAGATAAGCAAGCTCACCCGGCTCGAGCAGCTCACGCTTGCCTCGAACCAGTTCGCGCCAGCGCCTGCACCGCCAGAGTTCGCCGAGCTGACCAACCTGAGCTACCTATGGATGTCCAACATGAACATGACCGGTGAGATCCCGAAGGCGTACTCCAGCCTAGCGAAACTCACGCTGATCGCCTTGAACAATAATAACCTCACCGGCCAGATCCCAGAGTGGGTCTGGCAGCACCCAATGCTCGAGTGCGTGTACTTGTTCACCAATGGACTCGTGGGCAAACTACCGCGCAAAATCAGGTCGGTGAATTTGATAGAGCTTGATGTGTCGTCGAACCATCTCACAGGAGAAATACCGGAGGACTTCAGTAGCCTCAAGAACTTGAGCGTACTGTTCCTGTACACCAACCAGCTCACCGGCATCATTCCAGCAAGCATAGCGATGCTCCCAAATCTCAGGGACCTCAGGCTATTTGAAAACCGGCTCTCTGGTGAGCTCCCGCCAGAGCTCGGGAAGCACTCGCCACTTACAAACCTTGAGGTTTCAAGTAACAACCTGTCTGGCCCGCTCCCAGAATCACTTTGCGCCAACGGGATGCTCCAAGACATCGTGGTCTCCAACAACAGCATGTCTGGTGAGCTCCCGAAAAGCCTCGTGGACTGCGTCTTGCTGAACAACCTCATGATCTCCAGCAACAGCTTCCACGGCGAGTTCCCGGAGAAAATATGGTCATTACCAAAGTTGACGACGTTGGTGATAGAGAGCAATGGTTTCACCGGGGCTTTACCAGCCGAGCTATCTGAGAACATCTCTCAGATTGACATAGGGAACAACAAGTTCTCTGGCTTCCTCCCAACTTCGGGAACCGGGCTGCTGGTGTTCAAGGCGGCAAACAACCTGCTCTTTGGCGAGCTACCGGCCGACATGAGCAAGTTTGCCAACCTTACACGTTTGGTGTTGCGTGGCAACCAGCTAACTGGTTCCATACCATGAATCATACAACCACGAGTGAATTTGTTGCGGAAGCTCGGTACTCTCTACTTATGCACAATATGATTTGAGGTTCTTGAGGTGTAAGTAGTAATCGCATTGTTGAAGTTTAGGACAACATATTTGGTGTGTCGTGTCAAGCTAGGACACCTGGTTAGCAGGGTCGTGTCGTATTGGGTCAAATAGTGGGTGTGTTGGATGGGAACTTCGTGTACATTCCGATGTAAAACAAACAAGGAAATGTAGAGCCATGAGCTTTGCGGCTGAAGATCGTCTCTTGGTAAAATTAGGATCTTCCTTGTATGATTGTGATGTAAAGCTTGCAGGTCATCGCTGTGAGATCCAACATTTCCTTGTAACAAGGAGCAATGACACTATTTTGCAAAAAAAAAAGGAGCAATGACACTAGAGAAGCAAGAAGGAAGTATCCCTCCAACAATCCACTTAGGCTTGACCGCAACAGTTTCAGGATAAACCAGGTGATAAAGATGAGAGCCAGCATCAAGGACAAGGCCATCTGGCCGATTAGGGTGGCGATGAATACAAGATGGGGGTATTGGAAAGACCATCAAGCCCCAACGGGATTTAACAGGTTTGTTGAATGACGTTATGTAGCATATCTCCAAGAAAAAAAAATCAGCAAAGTAAGCTTAGGATGCAATTATGGTCTAGCATTAGGGCCATAGTTATGTTCACAAAGAAAATCTTCAAATCAGATGAATACCTGTGTGATCTTGAAGATGACAGGAGGGTGGATGTCAACAACGCTTTAAGGCTCCACATATAAATGTGAACAAAGTGGAGGTTGGGCCTGGTCCAGTCATCGGGAAGGAAGACAAGGGGCAATGCGACGCCACTGCCATTGATCAAGAAGTGAGTGGACTGGTCCATTTGACTTCCCGTATATGTTTGATTGTACTATCATTTTCTTCAAAATTACGTGATATACACAAAAGTTCATTTTTAGTGTGTCGACTTGGTTTTCTTTTTCTAACTGAGGTTAACTCGAATTTCTCCTTAAAAAGAACGGTAATCTTATCTGACTAACGTTCCCCAGGAACCTCCCCCGTTCCCTTGCCATGTAATGTCCCGGCGAATGTTCGCTACATATGCGCGTCCAAAAATAAAATCACACTCCTATGTTATAGGAGCTCATTGGGTTTCATGTTGTCAACAACCACTAATGGCAAGGATTTGGATTTCGTTTTGCTAATTTTACTGCCCTTGAACGAAAGGGGCGAAATTCGTTTTTCCGAACTTTTTTGGAAAATTTCAGACGAAAAGTACAATCCAAATTTTGAATCTTTGGATGAAAAGTGAATGAAATTGTCCCAAAAATTGTAATCCTTTAACAAATGAAATAAAGAAGAATCAAAGAGGAATACCAACGATCCATTGATTAACTATCCATCCACGAATCCCAAATAGTTCAACTACCGGGATCCCACACTACTTGCTCGTCGAATCAATCGGGCCACCCAACCACGTTCACCTGAGTGACTGCATTGTGTCCTGTTCTAGCCAGCCGGACAAGCGTGTCCGCTCCCCAAACAACCGTGTATGAGAGCGACACTCCTTGCTGCATCGTGTTGCCGCACGCATGTGGACACCGTCAACCAGGACAATGCAGTCGCCGCTGAGAGGCGGTGGGGAACCTGTTATTGTTTCTAGGGTTTCTAGCTCAGTTCAAGCCTCTTATAGCAGAAATTCCTATTGGACACATTCTGCGTTAAAATGTCGTGCCGCCGCATACGCGATCGGCTAGATTGATTAAGATGGGCCAGCCCATTTAGAAGATAGTCGTGCGTTCCACCGATCCTGGTTTTGGGAACCTTCTGGAAGGTTCCAGCCGGTTTCTTCTAGTTTTGGGAACCTTCTAGAAGGTTCTTGGTTTATCTCTGTTTCTGTTTTATTTATTTTCATCTTTATTTTCTTTTTCGTTTTTGCCTAGCCTCCCTCTTTATACTTGAATTTGGAGCATAACATAACAACTATAACAATGTTAACTTTTGGCTCCGTAGTGCTTAACCTATCATATATAACTAGCTTAACAATAACATAATTACATTGTCCACTTTTCAATTAGGGAATACCCAAGGATTATGCTCTCAGTCACTTTCCATGTGAAGATGCAAGTATCACGCTCCAGCAACCATGGAAGAACAATATATGCAAGTTCCGATATTCACCTATCAGGGATGAAAGAAGATAACAGTTCATAATTAACTTGACAGCTTTCGGGTTCTTTACTAAAGAACTCGAAAACCATGAAGTTATGCATGACTCTCTTCTTTCATCTGAGCAACCTCAGAGTAGATTATAAGTACTCTATTAGGGTCGACTCCGCGGTCAAGGAGAAGCGCGTCAGTGAGGACCCTTTGGTGGCGCTCATTCAGGAGAACCCTCAGCTGATCCAACTAAAGTATTTTATGGATCTGGCCAGGAAGAATCCACCAACTAAGGAGAGAGAGGGCCCACCATGTAAGGAGAGTGACAACCCGTTGGCATTGGGTCCACCGACCATCATTCCCGACGACAATTGGTCCTCCACTGTGGGGATGTCCCCACATGCTCCGACTCCACGATCACTGGTTTACCCGACTACACCTCTGAGTAGTCCACCTACATAGTTTGACATTGATTTAGTGATATAGTTCATGTAGCTACTGATGTGGACTTGGATTAGCACTTTGCTTTTCAGTATATGAGTGATGAATGCTTATGTGGCTTGTGTATCATGTGTTATTTTTAACTTGCATTCCTTCTTGAATTTTTTTCACTTTCTTTGTAGATGAAATGGTATGCGATGTACAGAGGTAGGTGTCCAGGAGTGTACGATTCATGGTCCACATGCAATGAATAAGTGCTTCATTAGAAAGGCAGCTCCTACGATTCGTTCAATAGTAGAGAGGAGACAGAGAATCATTACAATCAGTATGTGCTCAATCAGAAGAGAAATCATGTATTAGGATATGGTGTAGGCCAGCATATCGGGTTGAGTGTATTAAAGAACTTGATAATCCTCTTACAGTTTGTCCTAATGGCGGTGTTGCTTTCATCATGTGGTCATGTGTAGACATGCATTCACCACTTTGTTGTTTATTGAGAAGGCACTTGTGCTAAATAACTACTTTGTGACTTCATATGAAGCTTGTGTGAACCATATATTATGCCTTCGTGAGTTTGTTGTTATGTGTATGATCCTTATATGGTATACAAAGTTCTCTAAGTGGATATTCTTGATATATCTGTTTTTACTGCTGGGTTACATGAAAAAGAGGCAGAAACAATGTTGATAGTGTATCTTTCCTGAGAGCCACACTCGGGAAAACAACCTTTTCCAAGAATGACGCTCAGCAGAAGGGACACGTGGCATGCATTGGCAGTTTGGTTGTGATTTTGCCGAGTGCCGATAAAGGTACTCGGTGAAGGAGAGTTGTTGGAGCTGCTTGTGTCAGTTAAGCCGAGCGTAGGCACTCAGCAATGTGCACGAGTTTGCCGAGTGGCAGCTCTCGGGAAAGACCTGACCGGACCAGCGTCCATGAAGTCACATTGTTTTTACCAAGGCACACTATTTGGCTCTCGTAAAACTCTTTGCCGAGTGCCCAACAGTTGGTTCTCGACAAAGTTCTGTTTGCCTGAGAGGTGTACGCTAGGTGCTCTTTGCCGAGAACAATTCTCGGCAAATACTTTGCTGAGTTTATTTGGCCATTTACCAAGTATTTTTTGACACTCGGCATAGGGTGAAATTCCAGTAGTGTGCATGGTATTGGAAACAAGGTTTTGGATTCCGAATGGGACATTTTTCTCGAGGGTGGGCGATAAACTCGGTTACCACGGTAACCACGAAATTCCAAAAAAAAATCGAGTGAAATTTGAAATCAAAATTTTAAGACACGAATACATAAGCCTTGAGCAGAAAATGTTGTCTACACTAGTGCTAGCGCAGCGGTAAGAGGTCTTCTCCAATGGCGCGCACAAGCAGGTCGCGAGTTCGACCCTCGCAAGCTCATATCTGTGTAGAAATTACAGCTTCAAAAATCAAAAAAGCAAAAAGCAAAAAGTGCTGCTGACCGGAAACGCGGTTACCGGGCGGTAACCGAATTTACGCCAAGTACCCAAAATCTTGATTGGAAAGACTATCTTCGACCAAAAAAAAAACCATGCAAATCCCATGAAACATCATCCCCTTGTTAGAGTCTGAACCGAAATGGAGTCTCCTCAGCGCTTTGGATTTTCAGCCGTCGGATCTGTTTTACCAGTCGCTGCTGACCGTTGGATCTTGGGCTCGGTCGCTGTGGGCCGTCGGATCTTTACCCGGTCGTCTCCGACCGTCCGATATTTTCGCTATGAGCCGTGTCCCGCCCGGTCGTGCCACCGCGCGTAATTACGCTGCCCCGCCGAGGGCATTCTCGTCATTTCGCGTAAAGTGGTATAAAAGCCGACTGCTCCTGTGTTGGAGACCTAGCCGCCTCCTCCCTCCCGCACCCACGCCTCCGCCGCGCCCAGCTCCTCCTCTATGCCGCCTCCTCCCATTCCCTAACCCTATCTGCTCCCCGCGCCACGGCCTCCTCCTTCGCCCAGCCCGCCGGATCCCCGCCGTCGTCATCGCGTCCACACGGGAGGTGCTCTGCCTCTTCCTCCCTCCTGGTTTCGGGCTGGGCATCACCTTCATCGCCGGCGTGGCTCCGGTGGACTCTGGCGGGATCCTCTCCGTCTTCTCCCTCGCCCCACGCGCGGTTCTGCTTCTCGCTGGCCACCGGGTGCAGCCTTGCAGGGGCGCATCGGGCTGGGCTCGCGCCGCACAGCCGTGAGGAACATAGAAGAGCACACCACCGGGCCGCACAGCAGGCAAGGAAGGAGCGCCGCCGCGGAATGGGTAGGTCAACGCCGCAGATTGGGGAGGAGCGCCGTCGCCGCCTGGACCAAGCTCCCTGCTGCACCGACCAAGGATGCTCGATTCCGGCCGCCTGCAGCACATCAGGCCATCCGCTAACAGGTCCCTTATCTTGTTCCTCGATTAGTTTGTTGTTCTGACCACCTGCAATACAAACCAAACTGAACTGATATGTGAGCCTGCAGTACAAACCAAACTGAACTCATCTTCTTTCTCTGAATATGTATGCCATGGTTTGACCTTTAGATATAGCAGTTCTGAAATTAGATATTGTTCTGAAAATCAGATATTGTTGAATTTAAGAGAAGCTACAGCAATCAATTGTAGCTAACTGGTTGTATGGATTCACATGGTTTCCAGAACTCTTTTCATAGCTAGCTGATCACTTGGTGGAGGACAATATGTGCACTACTATTCTTGATCAAGTCACTTTTCTATAATGTTTGAGCTCACCAATGGTGATGTAGTCAACATATATCTCTTCTGCTCCTGTCAGCTAACCCGTTCATGCCGAGGGCTTATGTATGGGTGATCATTCTTTTCACTTTCTCTGAATCTCCTACCTTTTGTGAACCAAAAGATCTTATAGGGAGCTGGTAAAAAAATAATATATTAAATTTGTTTTAGTACTTTTTTTAGTGCTGAAAATTTATGCCTTGATTTGCCATTGTATAGTGACTGTTCAGAAAATGTATAGTGACTGTTCAGAAAATGTATGCCTTGATTTGCCATTGTATAGTGACGGTGCATGATATGTTGTATTGTTCATTTACAAACTAATTACTATATTTTTCATTGGCAGCAACAAAAGGAAAAGGATGGTGTGCAACAAAAGAAAAAAAGATGATGTGGAGCCTCAAGTACAAGTGAAGAAGTTATATTTGCGGATATGTCAGCATGGCGTTAGGCTACTACCTGTGACTGTTTTACCTTGATTTGCCAGGCATCCCAGGAGATGGGAGTTGCTTATTTTGCTCTGTGGTACATACAACATGCGTCCTCTCGGGGAAACCTATACCTAATGAAAATCTTAAATGAAAGCTAGCTGATGAATTCAGGAAGCAGCTATACAAATCCATCATTGTACATGCCGCTGATGAATCTGTCACTAGACGGGAAGAGACTTAATGGTTAGTTGATGAACATTGTTGTTGTTATGTTTGCTCTTCTGGTTTTAAAATGTAAATGTGGCGTGGATAATTATTATCGATATGTTTTGAACTGTTGTGTTTCATTGCATCCATAATTGACAGGTTTGTTGAGGGCGATTTCACGCATACATTTCCAGATTAGGCGCCCACATGTGTATGGTGGTGAGCCTGAATTATTCATGGCTTCACATGTTCTCCAGTAAGTAATTGGACTTGTTATGCATTCTTCTTCATGGATACCAAGGGTGGCTGGCCAACAATAACTCTTTTAAGCTTATTACATGAAGTGCTCTCATTTGGGTTCAGTATCTGCATATATGAACATAATGACTATTATCCCAAGTTGATAGGCATGGACAGAAAAAGAGCTAAGCTCTATGTGCTGAAACAGAGGCAGAGCAACAACTATGGCACCCCTGGAAATATTACACCGATTGATTCCTATTGTGTTGCTGCCTGCATACTTTCTTTGTTAGAGGTTGCTTGATCCGATGGAAGAGGGAGCACGATTTGGTTGGGACTGTGTAATTTAGCCTATTCTTGGTGGCAACTAATTAGGCATAAATACTGTGAATCAATAAACACACTCAACTTTTTTCCATTTTTATTTGTGACAAATACTGTGCTTAGCGATACACTAATTCAGAATATTCATATATTGTTTTCTTTGTCATTTGCAGTTTACATAAATGTTGTAGTTCCATCATTATGAAAGTACTGCTTCATAACCAGATGTCCGTGCCCTGGTCCACGCGACGATGCTGAACCTGGAGTAAGGTGTGTGCACCATGCTCGAGGACAACATCAGTGATGTCGGGAAGGAGGAGAGGCTTGAGGCGGGCATGCACATGTGCGCTGGCATCTCAAGGTGGAGGAGCGCTCAGGTGATCACCCCGTCGTACGTGGTGGGGTTCATGCAGGAGAGGGATCTTGCCGTGGTAAGCTTTGTTCGGGAGAAGCTGTTGTCTGGGGTGCTCACCAAGACATTCCTCATGATGATGGACTACAACTGCGGTAGGATCTGAAGTCTATTTGTACTCTGTTGTTTTCCTGACACATTCATGTCTTGACTAGAATTTTCTCTTAACAGTAGTGTACAAAGGAATACTGTGTGGTTGTTAAATTGATATAGCTTATTAATTTAGTTACCTTTTTAGTTTTGCCAACATGTACAAGATTGGGTTACTGTAATTTTGTACGTTCCTTTTGTATTCAGAGAGTTTGAATTATGTTAAAATACTTCAAATAGGCGCTTTGCAACTAAGAGCTCCTAATAATTTAGAGTGAAGTCTTCTATCATGCGATGAACTTGGATGTAATTGTATTTCTTATTTTGCTCCATACCATTTTATTTCAGGCTTACATTGGCTGGGAGAATGACATGATGAGCAATCTTCTGTTGGGTGATTCACCTGAAACGCCAAAAAGAGATGAGTCTTTTGTGAGATGAATCTTCTGCTGGGTGATTCACCTGAAACGCCATTGAGCAGCAGAACACACACAAGAGGATCAAGCCCCAACCTAATGGACGCTGATCCTTCCTGCCACACCCCTGTGTCCCGTTCAACTGGTGAGATGTCACTGCTCACTCTCTTTATCTAAATTATTCCGCAAGTTGGTAGAACTTGCATGCCCATAAGTCCATAACATAGGTTTCTTTGAATATTATAACAAGATAAATTTAGAATATAGTCATGAGAACTTTGGTTCTATGTTGTCATTTGGTTTAGAACTATGTAGCTACAACATATATTTAATTCAGCGCAATATATGTTAGATCAGATAGCCGAATCCATGAGCTACAAACATTTGATTTTGCTCCCTGGTTCATTCAGTAGGTTTAGTTCGAAGAATAGTATTTTCTTTCTTTGATTACTGTATAGAGAAGAGTGTCTAAGAGACCCGCTTGCCGAGCGGAGTCCATCTGGGGAGGTTATTCCCTCTACTAAGTAATTTTATGCTCTATGCTTTCGAGGTCTGGCTCATAGGACAAGCTATAATATGGAAACGGAATGCTTTGCAAATGCAGAGTATCAGATACTGGTGTTCTATTGTTCTATTCATGACCCTACACATGATTACAAGTATGTTGGCTAACATGATAGATAGTACTACATGTACGTCCAATTTTCCTGCAATTGGTTTATTAGATAGCCTGAGTATTCACCAAATTGTTCTATACTTTATCTTTGTCTTCCCTGATTTTAATTAACCCCGTTGAGCTTGTTTATGACGTAGGCCGAGCCTTGTGTTGTGAGTATCCCAGGCCGAATGATGCTTGATCTCCTTTTAGAGGAGCTTGAGTTGCCGGCAGCCCGTTACGGTCGAAGGGACTATTTAAATAACACCATGAGTTTCACCATCATGTTCTGGACCTCTGTTCCAAGGGAAGAATGTCAATTACTAATTACTAAGTAAACAATCCATAGGATCTGCATCATGCAATGAAGGCAAAGCTCTGTATTTCCCATATTGGTGAACAGGGGAACTTAAGATCAAGTTAGTTTTATTGTGTTTCATAGATCTTCTGCATATCATATTCTCATGCTTAAGAAGGAATCTTGAATTTCCCAGAGGCTCAAAAGTTAAATAAAAACGATAGAGATCATGGTTAGAGGTTACTTTTTGTGTAGAAATAATAGGTTATATCTTCTGCTTTCTACCAGAAGAAATGATAAATCAAGGTGGATAATAACAGGTTATATCACAATAGTGATCAAAGGGAATAGATATACTTTTGCAAGTCATCCATGGAATTTTATCAGACAAATTTATTTTCTTCAGATGTGTAATCCTATTTTTCCGAGATATATGTATTTCTTCTTGCTCATTCTTTTGGGCTTAGGGGCAGTAGAATAATCAGAATATACCTGGAGTGTTTGTACCATCTGCATACACTTTAGCTCAAAATAATAATGTGCTTCCTGTTACTTGCTCTGTTTTGATAATGTACATACATCAGTTGTGATATATATAATTGGTAGCAGATAAACAATATTAGTTTTCCAGTGAATGATTTTAGATTCTTCCATGAAAGCATCTCCCCCCTTTTTTCGGTTTTTATTTCATGAAATGAGTTACGATGACTGTCGTGATATATTTCTTCTCTTAATATTTATTACCATGAACTAGAGTATCCAGTGTGTGTAGTTGTATACCACCTTTTTAGAAAAGAATCATAAATTGCTACTATACATTTATCAGGGTGTGTAGCATCAGATCTACACCTTGCAGAAAACAACTCAAGGAGTAATGCTAAAATATTTGTCACTTCTGGTTCAGTCCAGGGGTAAATTAAATATGTAAAGTTCGTCGTGCAATTTAGATTGTTAATTGGATTATATGCATGATGATATCTCTTCTATTTTTTTGGTCAAATACCTTGAGCCGAGGATATTATTATGACAGGCTTAGCATTAGTGCAGTGCGGAAGTAACTGTTCTTAGATTCTCATGCTAACAATAATATATTTTGATCGTTTTCTATGGTTGAGAAGATATATATGGTCAATGCAAGATTGAATTTATTTATTTGTGGATACTGGCAGCGCACATGTCGATGTTCGGCAGGGTATCGACATCTGCGGTTTCACCATCTCTGCACCATCCCGAGGTCTTGCATCTGCTTCTCCTTCTCGGCAGAAGATGGTAGTCGGTCAAATATCTGTAGCCCCTATGTGTGGTTGTTCAGCAGGGTATCGCCAACAACGATTTCCCCATCTCTGCATCATCTTGAGGTATATTTGAGCTCCCAAACCCATCCCTGATGTGATTACTAAATTTATTGTTTTGAATTTCACTAATTTCTTTCCATGGCTAATATGTGTTCAAATGCTCTAGATTATATGGTGGAAAGAGGAGGCATAGAGGGGGGGTGTAGTGGGAAGAAGAGAGGGTGAGAGAGGAGGAAGTGGAGACCCTGCCGGCGTATTGGTGAAAAACCACCTCCCTGACTTTCTACACCATGGGTTATCATCTAAAATTGATTTTTAGAGGAATCAGGACATGTTCTTTTTTCCTTTCCACAGTTTCTCATCTAAAATGGATTTTTAGAGGAATCAGGATCTGGTTCCTGGACCATTTGCTATGTACTGAATGTGTATGTACCAATGCAATGCTTCTGATAGAAATTTGATATATTAGATTGACAAACATAACTAAATTATACAATTTTTTTTATATTTGCAATGATTCAATGACTATATTACTGATTGGATATGACTTATGCCTGACAGCGATCCGACAGCATCGCTGTTGGGTGCGGCAAGCCGCACTTCCTACCTAGTAAAGAACAAAGTGGCTGGGCTGGTCCAGTGACCGGGATGAAGACGAGCTAGTGGAAAATCATGGCCATTAACTTGTCATGTACTCCCTTCGTCCGGAAATACTTGTTGGAAAAATGCATAAAAATGAATGTATTTAAAACTAAAATACATATAAATACATCAATTCCTCCGACGAGTATTTCCGGACAGAGGGAGTATATATTAGTTTGTTCCATTTTCATGAAAGGACTAATTGTCTGTGATTATTATTATTATTATTATTATTGCAGGGAGACTAATTATCTTTACTTGTGGGAGCATCCCATGTTCACTATATGTCTTAAACAAATGGATTATACCTTTTTTTACAATTCTTATTAAAATATCTTATTAATCATTTTAAAATATCTCAATACAAGTTTTACGAAAAAATACACAACCAGATCCCTTAGTTTAAGCAATATTCAATTTAATGTAAGAAAAATCAGTTTATGTGTAAATAATAGTATAAATTATAGAGAGAGATGGAATCGTCCCATCAATTCGCTCCTGCTCTGCTTTCTCCCTCTGCAGTTCTTCTCCGTCTTCATTCCACGACCTGTCAATAAATCGGAAATACGCGCTAGAAGGGTCACTTGAGGCCTCCGTTTGACTGGAGGAAAAATCGGCGGCGCGCGGGGGAAGTTTCGGTCACGCCAGGCCTCAAGATGTTTGATGAAATGGCTCAACGCATTGCCAGCTTTTCCCCCATGGATGGCCACAACAAGGCTCAAGGTCAGTAATCCTAATCCCTCCTCCAGCAAATATGTCATCCGTCAACAGATGAATTTTCTGTTAGACCTTTCAGCCTGAGCATTGATAGTTGTGGATGACACTAGGAGAGTTGGGACAATTTTCGTTGGTTTATTTCTCACACAATGCCATACCAACCCGAGGGGTTGGGGATACATATTTATAGGCTGCTAGCCAGCCAAGGCATATGCTAAGATGCTGCCAAGATGCCAGTCTAAGATGCTAGTCTAAGATGCTAGTCAAGAACAGAACTCTATCCTAACAGCCAGTCCTTGATGGTCCAGGACTTTATCCTCCTAACTGCCACAAGGACCATGTGCTGCAGCCCCACAAGGACCCTAGTACACAGACTTATCCATCATTCTCCCCCTAAGTCTTGTACGTCGTCTTGTGGGAGAGTTGAATCATCCCAATCCTGGAGCAAAGTTCGAGGAACTTGACCCTCCCAAGGGGCTTGGTGAGCAGGTCTGCGAGCTGATCCTTGGTGTTGATGTAGCTCGCCTCGATGCTCCCTTCTTCCACACAGCTGCGGATGAAGTGATACCTCAGTCGGATGTGCTTGCTCCGTTCATGGAACACGGGGTTCTTTGCCAGGGCCAGGGCGGACTTGCTGTCCACCAGGAGCTGCACCGTTCTGGTGTCTTGAACGAGAAGATCACCAAGCAGTCGAGCAAGCCAGAGCGCCTGAGTACAGGCGGTGGAGGCCGCTATGTACTCAGCCTCACAGCTGGACAGGGCCACCACCTGCTGCTTGACTGATTGCCAGCTCACGAGACACTTGCCGAGGAAGAGGAGGATCCCGCTCGTGCTCTTGCTGGTGTCGATGTCGCCGACGTGGTCGCTGTCGCTGTACCCGACGAAGTGTGCCGCCCCAGGACACCTAGGGTAGTGGAGGCCGTGGTCGAGGGTCCCTGCTATGTAGCGGACGATCCTCTTCACTGCCTGCTGGTGTTCCGACATTGGTCGCTCCATGAACCGACTGACATAGCCGACGGAGAATGCCAAGTCCGGCCGTGTGTGAGTGAGGTAGCGAAGGCTCCCCACAAGGCGTCGGTACTGCGTAGCATCCACTTCCTCCGTCGTGCTGTCGCGGCTCAGTTTCAGCCTCTTCTCCATCGGAGTGAGAGCTGGATGGCAGTCGGTGAGCCCAGCTAGCTCAACGATGCGCTTGGCGTAGGCGGACTGTCGAAGCGCGATCCCGGAGTGGTCCTGGTGCACCTCAATCCCTAGATAGAAGGATAGGAGCCCCAGGTCACTCATCTGGAACGTGGCCTTCATGTCTTCCTTGAACGCCGCCACCTCTGCACCTTTGGTGCCGGTGATCACCAGGTCGTCAACGTAGACGCCCACCAGCAGGGCATTTCCTCCACTCCCCCGTCGGTAGACGGCAACCTCATGCGGGCTCTGCTCGAAACCCATCTTCTTCAGCGTGGAGTCCAGCTTGGCGTTCCACGCCCTGGGTGCCTGCCGCAGGCCATAGAGAGCCTTGCGCAGGCGGAGCACCTTGCCCTCCTGGCCGGGAATCGTAAACCCAGGTGGCTGATGCACGTAGACTTCCTCCTTCAAGTCGCCGTTGAGGAATGCCGACTTAACGTCCATGTGGTGGACACGCCAGCCCTCCTGGGCAGCCAGCGCAAGGAGAAGTCGCACGGACTCCATCCGTGCCACGGGAGCGAAGGCGTCGTCGAAGTCGACTCCTTCCTGCTACAAGAAGCCTCGGGCCACCAGGCGAGCCTTGTGCTTGATGATGGCGCCGGCTCCATCCCTCTTCAGCTTGAACACCCACTTAAGGGTGATTGCGCGATGACCACGGGGGAGGTCAGCGAGCTCCCAGGTGCGGTTTTGCTCGACCGCATCCATCTCCAACTGCATCGCGGCGCGCCATGCCGCATCTCTCTCGGCCTCTGCAAAAGACCGTGGTTCGCCGTCCTCACACGCGAGTTGTAGCTGCGCCTCCAGGTCACGTGGCATCAGTCCCGGCACCGGCTGGTCGCCGAGTAGATCATCCATCGTGCGATACCGCTGCTGTTCGCCTCCATACCATGCGTCGACCCGCTCCTCGTCGTGAGTGAGCGGGGAAGCGAACTTCATCGGGTTGTGCTCTGCGTGAGCTGGTGCTGATGAAGACGAGCCCGGAGTGGCGACCACCAGGGCTGGAGTATGCGGCGTCGCCGGTTGTGGTGTCGTCGGTGTAGCAGGCGCCGGAGTCGATGTAGTTTTGGGGGCCGGGGTAGACGTGCCCGGTGAAGAGGAGCTGCTTGCTCCCCCAGCTTCCTTGAAGTGAGCGTACTCGACAATGAAGTCGCCATACGTCGGCGTCGAGCCGTCGTCCACCGCCTTGTCCCATTGCCACCCTCGCCCTTCGTTGAACACGACGTCTCGCGCTGTGCGCACACGTTGTGTCTTTGGGTCGAGGATGCGGTAGGCCTTTGAGCCCTCCGCGTAGCCGATGAAGACTCCCGGAGTGCTCCTGTCGTCGAGCTTGCCGATGTGGCCGAGCTCCTTGGCGAACGCAAGGCAGCCAAAGACCCGCAAATGAGAGACCGCCAGCTTCCGCCCATGCCAGGCCTCGTACGGAGTTCTGCCGTCGAGTGCCTTAGTAGGAGAGCGGTTGAGGATGTAGACGGCCGTTAGCACCGCCTCTCCCCAGAAGACAGCCGGCATCCCTCTCTGCTTGAGGAGAGCCCGAGCCATCCCCACAACCGTCTGGTTGCGCCGCTCGACGACGCCGTTTTGCTGCGGGCTGTACGGCGCGGAGTAGTGGCGCTGGATGCCCTCATCGGCGCAGTACGATGCGAATTCAGCCGCCGTGAACTCGCCGCCGTTGTCAGTGCGCAACACGCGCAATTTGTGGCCGCTCTCCGCCTCCACACCAACCCGCGCGCGCCTGATGGCGTCCGCCGCTTCTCCCTTACTGCCGAGGATCATCACCCACATGTAGCGGGAGAGATAGTCGACGAGCAGCAGGAAGTAGCGTCGACCTCCTGGTGTGGCTGGCGTCACCGGGCCGCACAGGTCTCCGTGCACGAGCTCCAGCTTCTCCTTAGCCCGAAAACTCGCCTGTTGGGGAAAGGGGAGTCGTCTCTGCTTTGTCAGTACGCAGATGTCGCAGAACTGCTCCACATGGTCGAGGCATGGCAGGCCTCGCACCATCTCCTTGGCACTTAGACGCTTCAGGGCCTCAAAGTGAAGGTGCCCAAAGCGCTCATGCCACTGCCACGCCTCGTCGTCTCGACGGACAGCAAGACAGACCGGTTGTGCCACCTGCACATCAAGGACGTAGAGTCGATTTTCACCTCTGGGCACCTTGGCGAGAAGGCGACGCTGGCGATCCCAGATGCGTAGGACCCCATGCTCAATCAGCACGCGTGAGCCGTTCTCATCCAGCTGTCCCAAACTGATGATGGAATTCCTTAGCGCGGGGATGTAGTAGACACCGGTGAGCAGCCGGTGCTCTCCCATCTTGGTGGTGAAGATGACGGAGCCGACACCCTTTATCTCCACAGCGGAGGCATCCCCGAACTTGACGGAGCCTCGCGCATCGGAGTCGAGCTCGGCGAAGAATTCCCTTCGACCGGTCATGTGGTGGGTGGCGCCGGTGTCGAGGCACCACCCCGTAGCCTTGTCCTTCCCGGAGCCATCGCCGAGAAGAGCGTGTGCTTTTGGCTCATCGAGGTGGATGAAAGCCTTTGCGACTGGAGTCGCCGAGGGTAGCTCAATGCTTGCATGCGCCATGAACAGAGCCGTCTCCTCCTCCTTCGCCTGTGCGACGTGAGCCTGGCCTTGTCGTGGTTGCCGACACTCATTGGCCCAATGGCCAAACCGGCCACAGTTGTGCAACTGTTGTCTTGTGCCGGCTTGGGCTTGCCAGCGGCGCCGTCCTTGGCGCCTCCGCGGGCGTCACCTTCGGCACGTCCTTGTGCCCTGCCCGGGGGGCCTCTTCGTGCCTTACGCTGCTTGCCACGCTTGCGGCCGCCCGTCGAGGAGGAAGGCTCCGCCTTCTTCCTGTCACCAAGGCTGGGATCCCACTGCTCCCGAGTTAGGAGCAGCTTCCCGCCGGTGGTGACGGGCCCCGAGGGGGGCTGTGGCTCGTCGGTGTCGACGACCTTGAGTCAACCTATCGCCTCCTCGATCGTCATCGTGGAGAGGTCCAGCAACGACTCGATCGAGCGAGCCATCTGCTTGTACTTCTCGGGAATGCACCGAAAAAGCTTCTCGACAGCTCTCACCTCGGTGTAGGTGGCATCGCCAAACTTCACCATCTTCTGCAGCAGAGTGTTGAGACGGAGAGCAAAGTCATCAACGTCCTCACCTGGCTTGAAGCCCAGGTTCTCCCACTCCTTACGAAGTGCCTGCAGGGTGGACTTGCGAGCACGGTCGCTGCCGATGCGTGCTGCGGCGATGGCGTCCCAAGCCTCCTTGGCAGTCCACTTGTTGGAAAGCGAGAACTGCATCTCGGGCGGGCCTGCGGCGATGAGGGCGTCCAGTGCCCGTCGATCCTCTAGGTGGTCGACGTTGCTGTCCTGGACTGCCTCCCACATGCGCCGCACCTGGAGCCTGACCTTCATGATCCCGGCCCACTCGACGTAGTTGGTTTTAGTGAGGGTAGGCCACCCAACACTGGAACCAACATCCCTGACCACAGTCCGGACCTCGTAGAGGCCGCGGTCCTGGTCGTTGCAGCCGCCGTCGCGGTGCGCGCCTCCACCTGGAGCGCGGGCGTGCTCGGCTGCCCACTGCGCCGTCCGCTCCTGCGCCACTTTGGCGCGATCTGCGTCGGCGCCGTCGTCCACAGGCGCGGAGCTGCTGGAGCTGCCGGGGCTGCCGCGGAGTGCCTTGGCATCCGCCGTAGCCTCACGGGCTGCTTCTGCTGCTGCTCCTGCTTCTACCTCCGCCCTGGCTGCTTCTACCTCCGCTCTGGCTGCTGCCAGCTCCACTGCAGCCAGCCTCGACACTCTTGCCGCCGCAGCAGCCGCTGCTACAGCCGCTCGCTCACGCTCCTCTGCCACGGCGCGCTCGGCCTCTTGCCGGCGCCGCATGCTCGAGGTAGCCGTGTGCTGAGAGCGACCTGCAGACATGGCTCGCTGCAGGGGGGCTGTTGCGTGAAGAGGAGGCTGATGAAGACGAGCTGCTGCTCGACAGTCCGGAGGGAGGAAGGTAACCAGAGGCAGACGGAGCAGCTGCTGCTACCGACTTGGGCTGCTCACAGGAAATGCTCAGGGTGCAGGTTAACCTGGCTCTGATACCACTTGTTAGACCTTTCAGCCTGAGCATTGATAGTTGTGGATGACACTAGGAGAGTTGGGACAATTTTCGTTGGTTTATTTCTCACACAATGCCATACCAACCCGAGGGGTTGGGGATACATATTTATAGGCTGCTAGCCAGCCAAGGCATATGCTAAGATGCTGCCAAGATGCCAGTCTAAGATGCTAGTCTAAGATGCTAGTCAAGAACAGAACTCTATCCTAACAGCCAGTCCTTGATGGTCCAGGACTTTATCCTCCTAACTGCCACAAGGACCATGTGCTGCAGCCCCACAAGGACCCTAGTACACAGACTTATCCATCATTTTCAAGTCTTGATCTGTTTGTGTAGTTGGCAGATCATTATGTTCTTGAGCATTATTATCTTTGGTATAGACACGGTAATGGTACTTTTGAATCCACGGCTGCCGTGAGCCAATGTGCTGGAAGCTCCTATCATCACTTAATAATGGTACTTTTCTCTAGCAGATGCTCGGCTCAAAAAGTCAAAAAACGCCAGCTACACTCGGGCTGCATGGAAATAAGTCGTGGCTGTGGGGGCAACTTGGACCAATATCAACATCTGCAACCATGTATGACCAAGACTTGTATAATTTCCACACGTCCCTTTTGAATGGCCTCACAAGCAAGTACACATATCCCTATTGACTCTGGATGCTAACTCTGTCTCGAGTAAAGGTTTCCGTTCCCTATTTAGACAGTAGTTGTGTAGTACATTGGAAGGTTCAGAATATCCCCAATTTATTAGTAAGAGAGATCAATCTCATACTGGACGAAATGAAGAAGGCCTGCGAGCGCATGCCTTCTACATCTTCCTTTGCAGCAGCAATTCTCTACTTGATAATTGTTGTGTGTTCAAGGTGTAGATTCGTGCATGCGACGGATACTCTCTTTTCAGGCCAGTCTCTGTATGGTAACCGTACCCTACTGTCCAAGAATGGTGCCTTTGAGTTGGGTTTCAGCTGCCTATCTCCTCCATGCTCAGAGTTTACATTTGGCATCTGGTACGTCAACACATCAACTGGCGTCAACTCATCAACTTGTAGTGCTCTTCTAGTTTGGTCTCCTCAATTGCAGGGTTACCTCGTCGCCTTAGACCCTCAGACCTCTGTTCTTAGCCTCTCATATGGCAACTTACAACTCACCTCGCAGTTGACCTATGGCTTTGATGCTATTGCATGGTCATCAGAAGAGAGACCAAATGAATCTACTTCTGCAGTTGCGTTACTTCTTGACAACGGAAATCTGGTAATAAGAGACAAAGTGAATAGTTCATTGTTGTTCTGGCAAAGTTTCGATCGACCATATGGTACAGTGCTACCTGGAGCACGGCTAGGATATAATAATAATAACATGATCATTAGTAGCGAGGCTAGAAATAATGTTTCTTGTTTCCTTTCTTCTAACCTGGAGAGGAGTACACACCAAAGAAGAAGGTTTACTGTCTCCACTTCTTACAGCTATTATCCCCGCACCTATTATCCCGGCGCCTATTATTACATCAGTTCTATTACGACCACTTATTCTGACACTTTCCCGAGCTGGATGGATATTCATGAAGATGAAGAATCTTGGTTTTTGTCCAACAATTCACATGTATATGTACAGTTGCATCCTGATGGTACTGTCACTGCTGCTAAACTATGGGGTTGTGGGACTGTGTTGTGGTCTGCTCAAGATTCCAGGCAGGAAAAACCAGTATGCAAGCAAGAAATATTGTATACCAAGAAAGAGAAGTCATATCCAAAGATTAAAATCGTTGTTCTAATTACAGTGATGGGTGTGTTAACCGTTATGCTTGTTTGTCTTGTTCTTTTCTGGAGAAGGAGAAACAAGCCATCCCTGGAACTATCAATGAGTTCCAATAGCGGCCTCAAGATCTTTTCAAACATGCAAATAAAGAAGGCAACGAAGAATTTCTCCGAAAAACTTGGAGAAGGGGGTTTCGGCTGTGTTTACAAGGGGGAATTGGCAGGTTTCTCTCTAGTGGCAGTCAAAAATCTAAAAAGCATCGGACAAGGGGAAAAGGAATTCCGAGCAGAAGTACAGACAATTGGCATAATTCACCACATCAATATTGTCCGGTTATTTGGTTTTTGTGCGGAAGGGCTGAAAAGGGTTCTGGTATACGAGTACATGGAGAATGGTTCTTTGAGTTCTCATCTGTTTTCAAAGAGTTCGGCCGTATTAACCTGGGATCTCCGGTACCATATTGCACTTGGAACTGCAAGAGGCTTGGCTTATCTCCATGAGGAATGTAAAGAATGCATTATACATTGTGACATGAAGCCAGACAATGTACTTCTTGATGCAGAGTTCTGCCCCAAGATTGCGGACTTCGGCATGGCCAAGCTTCTAGGTCGAGATTTCAGCAGGGCTTTGACAACAATGCGAGGGACCATTGGATATCTTGCACCGGAGTGGATATCGGGGTTACCGATCACACATAAGACTGATGTTTACAGCTATGGCATGATGCTTCTTGAAATCATATCTGGTCGAAGGAACTCAGAGAAAATTAAGGAAGGAAAGTTCACATACTTTCCCATCTTTGCGGCAATCAAGGTGAATGAGGGAGATGCTATGTGTCTGCTGGACAGTAGGTTGGAAGGCCAGGCAGATGGAGAGCAGCTGAGCAGAGCTTGCAGAATTGCATGCTGGTGCATTCAAGATGCTGAGGATGACAGGCCGATGATGGGACAAGTTGTTCACATGCTGGAGAATGTCATGGATGTCGAAATCCCACCTACTCCAAGGTCACTTGAACACTATGTTGGCATGGAGGATTGCTCATACTAACTTGTTCTAAATTCTACATGTTTGTTGGATAGGCCGGCCTTAGTTATAATGCCCATTAGTCTATGTTTCTGTTTATTTTTTGAAGTTTAGTGGAACACAGAAATATATATGTGGTCTGTCCTGTAGTTTCAATAAAGCACACATGTCTTCACTTTATACTTTGTTGCACAACTTTTTGGCTAGTCTTGGAGGTTTGTTTGTATTTATGTTTTGATTTTAGAAGGATTCGAGGTTTGTTTGTATGTACGTATGTCATCCACCTGATTACAAGGTTAAGATGTGCATCATCGTCTGCCTTCTGTTTCTTCTGAATTTCATCTGACTGACCGCGTACTCTGGTTTTGGAAAAGCAAGCAGAGTACTCTGTTTTTGGAAAAGGAAGCAGAGTACTCTGTTTTTGGAGTTCCAGCCCTCTTGTTACTCTCTGCTATATTAACCGCTAAAAAAGAATTTTACGTATGATAGAAATAGGCATGTGTCAATGTGTTGTCTAATAGCTGCTCGAGCTGAGCAAACTTCATTTGGGCATTCTGTTTATATGTCACCTGAATCATTATAATTTTTTATGAAAATCTGTCGACTAGTATATTCATGTTAAAGGGCATGCACTTTTACAATATCAGAGCGTAAACTTTCCATGCATTATTTTCTTGGTATCGTCAGTTTGAAAGTGCAAAAGAGATGAGCGGTTCGGCCGGCGGTCCGTGCGGCTGCCTGGGGAAAGAGATGAGCTGGAAGAAGTAGAAGGGCCGCACGCCGTTGGATTTGCAGCCGACGTCCCAAAACAATCGACTGGCCCTAATAATTCAAAAAGCAGTCTGACTTACCTGTAGTCACGCCCTCATATTTTTTTTCAGTTTTAGACGCTTTGCTGATAATAATATACAGTCTGTGTAGAGATGGCACTTTCTGTTTTTACAACTGAACTTGTGATCGTTCATATGTGCATGCTGGCGGATATTTTCACCATGTGCGTGGGAGTGTTACATTGAGAAGATTGCATTCAGTATTTGTGCGGTCCATCAACACTTTTTTTCTCAACTCTACTCAAAATACTCATGAACTCAACTTGAGATGGCAACATTTTACACGTACAAGTGATTTATTTTTCCTTCAAACATCCAGGAATGAATCAAAATCTTGTTCGTGTCCACCAATATGCACGGTGATTTGAAACCAACCTGCTATTTGGTTCCAGGCCAAGTCATTCCATGCAGCAATACTCAACATTCTTTCTTTTAGACCAAGGCATTGCAGAAATTCAACGAACCAAGCAAACTCAGACTTTGAGCAGGGCACACCCATTCTTTTAGGCATGCACATTGCAGTGACAGGGATGTTCGGAGGTTTGAACCTAGTCAGTACCTAAAAGTTCATAGCCTGGAATACATGCATAGCTTTCAACATGGCGTCAAGCAAAAACATCTGCGGAGGTTTCAGAGACTTTCCTTGCTACTCCCG
>NC_041392.1:9513968-9517000 GCF_002162155.2 Triticum dicoccoides
TTTTTTTTATCTCTACTCGTGCTAAAAAAACAATGATAAATGAACAAGTAATTAAGTAGGACATTCCAAATATTTGCTCTCATGCTAGATTTAATTAACTTTGACAAGATACATAGAAACAGTTGCTGAAACTCTAATGGAAGGGATATCACAATACATCATGTAATTCAACTTGTGTTACCTTGTATGAGTGCGTTTTATGTTGCTTACAACTAGATAAAACGAGGATACACCTTTGGGCAACCATCTTCATTGGTAAGCTAGATGGATAACATCAATGAGTGTATCAACGTTCATGCTCGAGGATGAGCAAGGTTTAAGATTGGGATGTTGATAAGTTGATTTTGTGTCATGTTTTAGAGCCTATTTGGTCCATATTTTTGTGTCAAAATCTCTCATAGCATATCCATGTACCGATTCTCATTTCCGTTTTGAATAATTTATATTTTTTGTGCATATTGTTGAGATCATTGCATAATCTTTAGTTTTTCTTTGGTTTTGTTGCTTCTATATGTGTATTGGAACTCACATGGATTTAACACAATGAACGGGATCACGTTGGGGCTAGACCAGAGGAATTACAAACACCAGATACATGCCTCTCTTGGAGTTTGACAAAATGACATTAGTCAAGAAGCCTAAATTGACAATCTAGTGCCATGAGGTTATCGGGCTTGTTCATACGAATCCAACAAGGCCAAAATGCCCAACCGGAATTCGTATGAGGCAATGGCGACCAAAATACGGAACACCACACGTAGTTCTAGAAGAGAAGACAACACGATGTACGAGCATCCCGCACTTGTACCAGGTGATCTGGGTTGCGGATTTGACTGTAATTTCCATGATTCTTCACTGATTTGATCCCTGTTTATTCCCACACGATCCTTTGACATTAAGGAAGGCATTAGCAGAGGATGGAACTCCTCTGGAGCCCTTGAATCAAAGGATATGAGGAGGATCCACGGAAGAGACACATGGAGCCTGGCTATATATATATACCTCCAACCCTAGCTGCTAACTCTCATTCCCCATGTGTCGTCACATATGCATCTCGAGCTGGCACACCTCCATTTGTTCAACAAGACCGTCTTACCGCCATAGACGAAGGGTCAATACAAGGAAGAAGGAAGAAGGAAGGAGTCTCTGCCAACGCCCTACACCAGTCGGAGGGCCGATGCTATCTGCACTGGCACTGTCATGCCTCTCTCTTTCCACAACATGATGTTGGCTTATAACTTGCGTCTGCTCTTCGTGTTTATCCTGTGCATGTTTGAGTAATGGCCCTAGTTCTCAGGGTTAATGATGACCCCTAGTATGTATATGAACTGAACGCCAACAAAATACATGGTTTTCTTTATATGTTTGTGTTAATTATTCTTCATCATGTTGTGTGAAGTCGACGTCATAATATGTACCTTTATGGACTTGAAAGGATGTTTGTATTATTCTGTAGCGGTTATGAGGAGGTAATGCGGTGGCAAAAGCTATCTCCCTTTTTATCAAATGATATAAAGGAAGGGAACAGGAATGGGAATAAAGGAAGAAAATTGACAATAATAATAAAAAAGAAAACAAAAACAGAAGTTTGAGAAAAAGTGGAAAAAAAGAAAAGGAAAAAAATACTTATTTACAAAAGTGAAAATGTTCATAATTATATTTATTTTATTTAAAGAACAACTAAAAAGGGGAAAATAAAAAACTCATATTTATATTTATTTTATTTAAAGAAAACAAAAAGAAGAAAAAGTTCTTAATTATATTTAAATATTCAAAGACAAATTAAAGAGAAAAAAAGAAATAGAAAAGTTAAAATATAAGAAAATAATAAATTAAACTGAAACAAAAACTGATTTAAGAAACCAAAAATAAAAAAACCCACGTATTCCATTCCACACTAGGAAGCACATAAGCGCATGAGCATATTGGGCCAGCCTAGCACAGATTGATGCCGCATCAGACTGCATGTACATCATTTGTATATCCATGATCAAGAGGTGTTGAATTCACAAAGTTATGGAAGTTAGATCTAAAATGAGCGTCAACAAATTTATGGATAGAGAGGGCATTAATACAAGGATATCCAAAATGAGGATATGTATTCATGCAAAGGTAAGCACTAATAATTTCAATATATCTATGGTCAAGCTGGATACTGCATCTCCGAACCGCCAATACATATGTGCATAGGATGGAAAATAATCATTTCGATATCCATGTCAAGATGTGCTGCATTTATGGCTATGCAGTAGACGTATTAATAACAAGATATCCGTAGTGAGTGTCAACAGGTTTGTGCACGACCAAATTGGATACTGCATTCATGAACCCCCAGTATATGAACTTTATAAATACATGCATAGGCATCCATCAAACCGCACATCCATTTCAGCCTTAGGCATCGCCTACACACTTATCCTCACCACTCCTACTTTGAATAAAATTCAAGGTTTCTTGCTGGCCTTGCAACAATGGCAATAGCACAAACGACCACCATCTTCTTCTCTGCCATCGCCATCATGCTCTTTTCCTCGTCAATTGTTGCTCATACTAGCGGTGACGTTGATGGCAAGCCGAAGGCAGCCGATTTCGTGACAGAAGCATGCAAGAACGCTACAGCCAACTACGACAAAGAAATCCACCTCACAGAGAAATTCTGTGTCTCGACCCTCCGGTCGGACAAGCGGAGCGAGAAGGCAAAGGACCTTCGTGACCTGGCACTCATCGGCGTAGACATCCTCAAAGCACGTGTCATCGCCGCCAATGGTAAGGTCCAAAAAATGTTGCACAAAGCCAAAACTGGCACGTCGATGGCGCGCCGCCTCACTTTCTGCAAGCTGGACTATGACGTGACGGTAAGCATCACGAACGTCTGCACCGCCTTGCTGAAGGACTTCCGTGGCCCTAACGGCGGTGACAACGATGGACCGGCATCTTTTATGCTCCCTCAATGTGTGGAGCAGGCGAACACCCTCAACGGTTACTGCGGGCATGAGCTTATGGATTTGCCGGGGCTTCAAGCGCTGTTCAAC
>NC_041392.1:9771625-9774244 GCF_002162155.2 Triticum dicoccoides
TCCCTCAACATGCAACAAAGAGTCACTCCAAAGTCAATAATAGTGGAGAACAAACGAAGAGATTATGGTAGGGTACGAAACCACCTCAAAGTTATTCTTTCCAATCAATCCGTTGGGCTATTCCTATAAGTGTCACGAACAGCCCTAGAGTTCGTACTAGAATAAAACCTTAAGACACAAATCAACCAAAACCCTAATGTCACCTAGATACTCCAATGTCACCTTAAGTATCCGTGGGTATGATTACACGATATGCATCACACAATCTCAGATCATCTATTCAACCAACACAAAGAACTTCAAAGAGTGCCCCAAAGTTTCTACCGGAGAATCAAGACGAAAACGTGTGCCAACCCCTATGCATAGGTTCATGGGCGGAATCCGCAAGTTGATCACCAAAACATACATCAAGTGAATCACGTGATATCCCATTGTCACCACAGATACGCATGGCAAGACAAACATCAAGTGTTCTCAAATCTTTAAAGACTCAATCCGATAAGACTACTTCAAAGGGAAAACTCAATCCATTACAAGAGAGTAGAGGGGGAGAAGCAACATAAGCTCCAACTATAATAGCAAAGCTCGCGATACATCAAGATCATGCCAAATCAAGAACCACGAGAGAGAGAGAGAGAGATCAAACACATAGCTACTGGTACATACCCTCAGCCCCGAGGGTGAACTACTCCCTCCTCATCATGGAGAGTGTCGGGATGATGAAGATGGCCACCGGTGAGGGTTCCCCCCCTCCGGCAGGGTGCGAGAACAGGGTCCCGATTGGTTTTTGGTGGCTACAGAGGCTTGCGGCGGCGGAACTCCCGATCTATTCTCGTCTCTAGAAGTTTTAGGGTACGTGGGTATATATGGGTGAAAGGAGTACGTTGGTGGAGCTTTGGGGGGCCCACGAGGCAAGGGGGCGCGCCCTAGGGGGGGGTGCCCCCCACTCTCGTGGGCACCTCCCTTTTTTCCTGACGTGCACTCCAAGCTTTTCCGGTAGATTTCCTTCCAAAAATAACTTCTCAAGTTGATTTCATTCCCTTTTGACTTCGTTTCATATTCCTTTTCTTCGAAACACTGAAATAGGTAAAAAACAGCAAATCTGGGCTCGACCTCCGGTTAATAGGTTAGTCCCAAAAATAATATAAAAGTGGATAATAAAGCCAATATTTCCCAAATGAGTAGATAATATAGCATGGAGCAATAAAAAATTATAGATACGTTGGAGACGTATCAGTGATGCCTATATACATGATCATACCTAGATATTCTCATAACTATGCTCAATTATGTCAATTGCTCAACAGTAATTCGTTCACCCACCGTAAAATACTTATGCTCTTGAGAGAAGCCACTAGTGAAACCTATGGCCCCCGGGTCTATCTTCATCATATTAATCTTCCAACACTTGTTATTATCTTTGCTTTTTACTTTGCTTTTATTTTACTTTGCATCTTTATCACAAAATACCAAAAATATTATCCTATCATATCTATCAGATCTCACTCTCGTAAGTGATCGTGAAGGGATTGACAACCCCTTATCGCATTGGTTGCAAGGAGTTATTTTCTTTGTGCAGGTACGAGCGACTCGCGCGTAGCCTCCTACTGGATTGATACCTTGGTTCTCAAAAACTGAGGGAAATACTTACGCTACTGTGCTGCATCATCCTTTCCTCTTCAAGGAAATCCAACGCAGTGCTCAAGAGGTAGCATTGCTTTGCTTCAGTGCTGCATGAAAGGTGTCGGTGCTGCTAGATGTTGCTCCTATGTTGCAACAATACAATGAACTGGGCTGCTGCACAAATCGGTAGTGCTGCTAGGTGATGTGCCCATGTGCATCACTTACCAAATATAGATCATGATGGCCACATGTTATTTCCAGTGCAATATCTGTTACACTGTGCCCATAAACTGAATAGCACATAATTCATCAGCATTTCATCATGTCAATAACAATGATGTCAATAGCTTTATGAACAATCTACTTGCTAACTATGACAGCAATCATAGTGGCAAGCAGGCCAAGATACAACAGACCTCCAAATCATAAAATCCTATCCCTATAGAGGAATATTTCCTTCTGCATCGTAACCATTGCCCTCTTTTCTTTCTCATTCCTTTTAATTTTAGCTTCATATTCTGTAATCTTAGTCTCCAGTTTCTTGTTCTTCATGGCAAGATACTTAATGACTGACTTTGCTTTGCTATCCCACTCCCCATCAACCCATTCAACATAATCAGAAGTGATAGCATCCTAAATAAATCATGAGCAAATCAAGTCAATTTATAACTGAACTTGTCACTGTAGGCGGTAAACACTGAACATTTCTGCAGCTTGACCACAATAGCACTACTACTTTGAAGATCATGCTCACTAAACTCAAACCCAAATCCCAAGAATACGCTGCCAAAATTGTCTGCTTCTATGCAGACACGGCCACAAGGAGTTTCCTGATGACCACATAGTTGGAGCTTGTGAGGGCCAGAGGTCATGAATTGTCGTCAATAATGCTGTGACATAAAGAACAATGGTAAAGAACTTACCTTTTTTCCACCAAAGTGTAGCACCGAAGAAACCCTAGCCGTCGGTTCTCCCGGCCCGCCGCTGCCCAGGAAA
>NC_041392.1:9774350-9788890 GCF_002162155.2 Triticum dicoccoides
CGCCGTCCTCTGTTCCACTCGATCTGCCGCCGCTGCCTCCTGTGCTACTTAATCTGCCCCACCTCCTTCCAGGACCCAGGGTTCCACCGAAATTGCGGTTGCCACCGCTCTTCTCGGCGCAGCTGCCGCCGCCCGACGCCCAGCTCGCTGTCATGCTTTCGCCGTTGAGATTTGTAGGGGAAAATGGAGAGAGAGGGCGGGATTTGGAAAGGGAGCCGAGAAAAGGGGAAGATTGATGTGAACCTGGCAAAATGGGCTGTAGCCCTGCCAGCACGATAGGCCGCCTGTCGGGCCCCTCATGTGGTTAGATGGGCCGTGCCTGGCATCATGGGGAGTATAGAAATAAGTTATTTATACATACAATGAAAAAAATGACGCGTTTGTCAAACAAAATAGAAAAACATTAAGCCACGTAACACACCATAGAGCCAACGAGCTGACATGACTAGTTTTCATCTGTGTAATATTACGTTTTGGCTCGATATATTTACTTAGCTAACATGACTACTTTCATAATCATGTGACGAGGGGGAATTACCAGGAGATTGTGCCTGATGATGACATGCAGATAGCTCTGGCACAAGGCTAAGCTTGATAGAGTTTTAAAAAAGAGTATAGAATGTGAAATTTTAATATGAAACTTAGGAGATCATTTGAAGGGAAAATAGAATGCAAATACTATTAATGTGAAAAATAAAATTATAAAAATTTGGAGAACAAGAAAAATATTAAGAAAGAACAATTGATAAGTAAAGCAAATAATTTATTGGTACGACCGAATTGTCTTGTATGAGCAGATTGTCTGACAGACACATACACATGTATGTGTCACAATATTTGAGATGCCCTGTTTATTACATAAAAATGATAGAAACCCTAAGATAATCATGCCATTGAAACCTTCGTCCGGACTAAATACAAACCCCTAAAACTTGAATCTTGCATGCCGCATAAATTCTTCAGGCGCGCCTTTTCTTTGCGATTTCACGAATTTTGTTCTTCACACACTCCATCAAGTTCGACGGTGACATAATCAACTCGGCGACGAAACATTTTCTCCTAGCATCAACGCTGGCCTACAAAAATCGACATAAAGGTTACATGAACCGAAGTTGCAACACGACCATACTAGCTAGTCTACAAACATAAATAACAACATACCTGTGTAAAATCGCGGGTCATTCGGTCCGCATCCCAATGTTCTAGACATTCTATGACAAAAAGGCCACAAGAGTTCCTGGTATATATGCAAACATTAGCTGTGGGCAATACGATATGTGTGTTGTTGTTTGAACATGCATGATGTACTATTAACTCACCCATCCTCTTGCTGGGGCATGTCATCACTAGTAGAAAGGGGGCAAAGGTTCAGGCCGGGGTAAGCCCATTAGTCCCGGTTCAGTCTAGAACCGGGACCAATGGGTGCATTGGACCCGGTTCGTGAGCCCAGGGGGCCGCCCTGGCCACATGGGCCATTGGTCCCGGTTCGTCTGGAACTTTTGGTCCCGGTTGGTGGGACAAACCGGGACCAATGGGCCTCGCTCCTGGCCCACCACCATTGGTCCCGGTTGATGGCATGAACCGGGACCAAAGGCTGCCCTTTAGTCCCGGTTCATGCCACCAACCGGGACCAATGGTGGTGCCTATATATACCCCCTCGCGCAAGAGCAGAGCATACTGCTATGTTTTTTCTGGCCGAGGGGGAGAGGGCTTGGTGGTGCTCTAGCTCACCTCCTATGCACACAAGGTGTTCGATGGAATGCCCGAGCCACACTACTTAAGCTTTCTCCTCTCCAAGCTCGACCTCCAAGCTCCATTTTCCTCAATATTTGTCTAGGTTTAGCGGTCCGTCACGCCCCGTCCCCGTCTTCACCGCCGTCGATCACCAGCGCCGAGCTCATCGCCGGCACCACCGTGGTGAGCCTCTTGTTCTTATCTTCTTTCTGAAAGGAAAACATATTCTTACTTGTATGTTTACATAGATACTTGTATTATTTTCTTACTTTTATTATTGCATCTTATATAGTGTGATGGTTTTGGTATCCGCCCCCGTCGGCCCTCGTCCTGTCCATGATTCAGATGTGGTATATATATTATCTTTATAACTATTGGTTCATTTATTGTTTATGAAAATTATGCCGACCAACGTGACATAGATTTTATTTATCTAGGATGTATGTGAACCGGAAATTCCAACCAACCCTATTGTCGAGAGGTTAAATTTAGTTGAAGAAGGAAACAATTTCTTGAAGGAAAAAATAAAAAAAATTGAGCGGGAGAAGATGATATTGGAGTTGCATGTTGCGGATGTCATCGATGATCACAAGATCAAGATGGATGCAATGCGCTTGAAGATTAGAAAGATTAGAAAATATGCCGTTCATACCGAGGCTTGGTATCATTATGCCGTTGGATCAATTGTTACCTTGGTTGCGATTATGATCGCATTTGTTTTCCCATTGAAATGTTTTACATAGTTTCAATGTATGGTTTAATTAATTAGATCCTCTAGAGAGCTATATGTTGTTAGATGAGAACTATGTATGTACTTTGGTTTTAATGTGATGATGAACTTCTATTAATTTGGACACTTAATTATATATAATGCACGCAGATGAACCAGCAATGGATGTACGGTGACGGACACACCTCCGAGTACATTAAGGGCGTGCATGAGTTTCTCGATGCGGCTGAGGCAAACAAGCAGAATGGTTTTATTTGTTGTCCATGCACTAAATGTGGGAATACGATGTCTTACTCTAACCAGAAAATCCTTCACACCCACCTACTTTACAAGGGTTTCATGCCACACTATAATGTTTGGACGAGGCACGGAGAAATAGGGGTTATGATGGAAGATGACGAAGAAGAAGAGTATGATGACAACTATGTGCCCCCTGAATACGGTGATGCTACAACAGGGGGAGCTGGTGAAGATCAAGAGGAACCAGAAGATGTGCCCAATGATGCTGCAACGGGTGAAGCTGCTGAAGATCAAGAGGAACCAGACGATGTGCCTGACGATGATGATCTCCGCCGGGTCATTGTCGATGCAAGGACGCAATGCGAAAGTCAAAAGGAGAAGCTGAAGTTCGATCGCATGTTAGAGGATCACAAAAAAGGGTTGTACCCCAATTGCGAAGATGGCAACACAAAGCTCGGTACCGTACTAGAATTGCTGCAGTGGAAGGCAGAGAATGCTGTGCCTGACAAAGGATTTGAGAAGCTACTGAAAATATTGAAGAAGAAGCTTCCAAAGGATAACGAATTGCCCGACAGTACATACGTAGCAAAGAAGGTCGTATGCCCTCTAGGATTGGAGGTGGAGAAGATACATGCATGCCCTAATGACTGCATCCTCTACCGCGGTGCATAGAAGGATCTGAACGCATGCCCGGTATGCGGTGCATTGCGGTATAAGATCAGACGAGATGACCCTGGTGATGTTCACGGCGAGCCCCCCAGGGAGAGGGTTCCTGCGAAGGTGATGTGGTATGCTCCTATAATACCACGGTTGAAATGTCTGTTCAGAAATGGAGGGCATGCCAAGTCGATGCGATGGCACAGTGAGGACCATAAGAAAGACGGGAAGTTGAGAGCACCCGCTGACGGGTCGCAGTGGAGAAAAATCGAGAGAAAGTACTGGGATGAGTTTGCAAAGGACCCAAGGAACGTATGGTTTGCTTTAAGCGCGGATGGCATTAATCCTTTCGGGGAGCAGACCAGCAATCATAGCACCTGGCCCGTGACTCTATGTATGTATAACCTTCCTCCTTGGATGTGCATGAAGCGGAAGTTCATTATGATGCCAGTTCTCATCCAAGGCCCTAAGCAACCCGGCAAGGACATTGATGTGTACCTAAGGCCACTACTTGAAGAACTTTTACAGTTGTGGAATGGAAACGGTGTACGTACGTGGGATAAGCACAGACAAGAGGAATTTAACCTAAAGGCGTTGCTGTTCGTGACCATCAACGATTGGCCCGCTCTCAGTAACCTTTCAGGACAGACAAACAAAGGATACCACGCATGCACGCACTGTTTAGATGACACTGAAAGTATATACCTGGACAAATGTAGGAAGAATGTGTACATGGGCCATCGTCGATTTCTTCCGACCAACCATCAATGTCGAAAGAAAGGCAAGCATTTCAAAGGCGAGGCAGATCACTGGAAGAAGCCTGCCATGCGTACCGGCGATCACGTCCTTGCTATGGTCAATGATTTACACGTAATCTTTTGAAAGGGTCCCGGCGCACTAGCTGTTCCGAATGACGCTGAGGGACACGCACCCATGTGGAAGAAGAAATCTATATTTTTGGACCTGCCCTACTGGAAAGACCTAGAGGTCCGCTCTTCAATCGATGTGATGCACGTGACGAAGAACCTTTGCGTGAACCTGCTAGGCTTCTTGGGCGTGTATGGAAAGACAAAAGATACACCTGAGGCATGGGAGGACCTGCAACGTTTGCACGAAAAAGACGACATGCCTCCGAAGCAGTATGAAGGCCCTGCCAGCTACAGTACATACACAGCAAAGAAGGTTGTATGCCCTCTAGGATTGGAGGTGCAAAAGATACATGCATGCCCTAATGACTGCATCCTCTACCGCGGTGCATACAAGGATCTGAACGCATGCCCGGTATGCGGTGCATTGCGGTACAAGATCAGACGAGATGACCCTGGTGATGTTCACGGCGAGCCCCCCAAGAAGAGGGTTCCTGCGAAGGTGATGTGGTATGCTCCTATAATACCACGGTTGAAACGTCTGTTCAGAAAGGGAGAGCATGCCAAGTTGATGCGATGGCACAGTGAGGACCGTAAGAAAGGCGGGAAGTTGAGAGCACCCGCTGACGGGTCGCAGTGGAGAAAAATCGAGAGAAAGTACTGGGATGAGTTTGCAAAGGACCCAAGGAACGTATGGTTTGCTTTAAGCGCGGATGGCATTAATCCTTTCGGGGAGCAGAGCAGCAATCACAGCACCTGGCCCATGACTCTATGTATGTATAACCTTCCTCCTTGGATGTGCATGAGGCAGAAGTTCATTATGATGCCAGTTCTCATCCAAGGTCCTAAGCAACCCGGCAATGACATTGATGTGTACATAAGGCCATTAGTTGAAGAACTTTTACAGCTATGGAATGGAAACGGTGTACGTACGTGGGATGAGCACAAACAAGAGGAATTTAACCTAAAGGCGTTGCTGTTCGTGACCATCAACGATTGGCCCACTCTCAGTAACCTTTGAGGATAGACAAATAAGGGATACCACGCATGCACGCACTATTTGGATGACACCGAAAGTATATACCTGGACAGATGCAGGAAGAATGTGTACGTGGGACATCGTCAATTTCTCTCGACCAACCATCAATGTCAAAAGAAAGGTAATCATTTCAAAGGCGAGGCAGATCATCGGAAGAAGCCCGCCATGCGTACCAGTGATCACGTACTTGCTATGGTCAATCATTTACATGTAATCTTTGGAAAGGGTCCCGGCGGACTAGCTGTTCCGAATGACACTGAGGGACACGCACCCATGTGGAAGAAGAAATATATATTCTTCGACCTACCGTACTGGAAAGAGCTAGAGGTCCGCTCTTCAATCGATGTGATGCACGTGACGAAGAACCTTTGCGTGAACCTGTTAGGCTTCTTGGGTGTGTATGGGAAGACAAAAGATACACCTGAGGCACGGGAGGACCTGCAACGTTTGCACGAAAAAGACTGCATGCCTCCGAAGCAGTATGAAGGTCCTGCCAGCTACACTCTTACGAAAGAAGAGAAAGAAATTTTCTTTGAATGCCTGCTCAGTATGAAGGTCCTGACTGGCTTCTATTCGAATATAAAGGGAATAATAAATATGCCAGAGAAAAGTTCCAGAACCTAATGTCTCATGACTGCCACGTGATTATGATGCAACTGCTTCCGGTTGCATTGAGGGGACTTCTACCGGAAAACGTCCGATTAGCCATTGTGAAGCTATGTGCATTCCTCAATGCAATCTCTCAGAAGGTGATCGATCCAAAAATCGTACCAAGGCTAAGGAGTGATGTGGCGCAATGTCTTGTCAATTTCGAGCTGGTGTTCCCACCATCCTTCTTCAATATCATGACGCACGTCCGAGTTCATCTAGTCGACGAGATTGTCATTCTAGGGCAGGTATTTCGACACAATATGTTCCCCTTTGAGAGGTCCATGGGAGTCCTAAAGAAATATGTCCGTAACCGCGCTACGCCAGAAGGAAGCATCTCCATGGGCCATCAAACAGAGGATGTCATTGGGTTTTGTGTTGACTTCATTCCTGGCCTTAAGAAGATAGGTCTTCCTAAATCATGGTATGAGGGGAGACTGACTGGAAAAGGCACTCTTGGAAGTGACTCAATAATATGCAGGGACGGATACTCTACCTTGGTGACCCCGTATGTCGATGAACACAAGAACAGTCTGCGCTCCAAACACCCGGAGCAGTGCGACGACTGGATTACATGTGAACACATCAGGACTTTCAGCAGTTGGTTGGAAGCACGTCTCAGAGGTGACAACACTGTTTGTGATGAGTTGTACTTGTTGTCCAGGGGACCATCTTTGACTGTATTGATTTACAAAGGACACGAGATAAATCGGAATACATTTTACACGATTGACCAAGATCAAAAGAGCACCAACCAAAACAGCGGTGTCCGCTTTGATGCAACAACCGAGAAGGGAAACGACACATATTATGGTTACATAGTTGACATATGGGAACTTGACTACGGACAAGATTTTAAGGTCCCTTTGTTTAAGTGCAAATGGGTCAATCTGTCAGGAGGCGGGGTACAGGTAGACCCACAGTATGGAATGACAAAAGTGGATCTGAAAAATCTTGGGTACACTAATGAACCGTTCGTCCTAGCCAATGATGTGGCACAGGTTATCTATGTGAAGGACATGTCTACCAGACCGAGAAAAAGAAAATATAAGGAAGCGTATACATCATACGATGAGCCAAAGCGCCACATAGTTCTTTCAGGAAAAAGGGACATCCTGGGAGTAGAGGGCAAGACAGACATGTCTGAAGATTATGAAAAGTTTCATGAAATTCCTCCCTTCAATGTCAAGGCTGACCCAAGCATCCTGATAAACAATGAAGATTATCCATGGTTACGGCGCAATAAGCGAATGACACAAGCGAAGAAAAAGTGAAGACTTTCTCCCGCAACTATTATGATGATACCATGCCAAATTTGTAACAGACGAGTATGCTATGCCAACTTTTTCAGAGTTCACTTGAAACTATGAATTTTAGGTCGAATTTTCTCTATAGGTGCATCTATGTTCATTTTTTTAGTAAAGTTAATCACAAACTTGTGATTCACACAAATTTCAAAGAATTCAAATTTTAACTATTCAAATTTGAAAACTAATGGCACTAACAGAAAGTTTATAATTTTTCTAAAACTAATGGCACTAACAGAAAGTTTATAATTTTGCTGACCTAAAAGCAAAAAGAATTAAAAAAATAAAGCAAAAAACAAAAGAAAATAAATAATACAGAAAACAAAACAAAAAAACTAGAAAAAAAAATAAAAATAGCAACAATAAGTATTTTGTTATAAGTAGAAACAAAATAAAATAAATAAAGCAACAAAGAAAACAAAAAAACTAAAAAAGTGTTTTCAAATTTGAAAACTAATGGCACTAACAGAAAGTTTATAATTTTTCTAAAACTAAAAGCAAAAAGAATTAAAAAAAACAAACAACTAAAGAAAATAAATAATGCAGAAAACAAAACAAAAAAACTGGAAAAAAAATAGGGCTCGCCCCTGGCCCATGGCCATTAGTCCCGGCTTGTGCCACAAACCGGGACTAAAGGGTTGGCCCTCGTTGCACCCAGAGTTTAGTCCCACCCCGCCAACCGAAAGGCGCCCACACCGGTTTATAAGCCCGTCCCTCTATGCCTTGTTGAGCTCCTCTCAAAGTGAAAATAGATGCCCCTATACAGGAAATTTGACCTAAATTCCTAATGAATTTCTCTGAAATTCATAGAAATTGATTATGAATTTAGGTTGAATTTTCTCTATAGATGCATCTATGTTCATTTTTTTAGTAAAGTTAATCACAAACTTGTGATTCACACAAATTTTAAAAAATTCAAATTTAAAATATTCAAATTTTAAAACTAATGACACTAAGAGAAATTTTATAATTTTTGTGCCCTAAAAGTCAAAAAGAAATCACTAAAAAACTATAAGTATTTAGTTCTAGGTAGAAATGAAAAAAATAAATAGCAAAAACGAAAAAATGCCTATAATATTTGTTATGACTAACTAAAATTACCAAATTGAGTATAATGATAAAACACAGTAATATTAAATAGCAGGAAAAAGAATGACTCAAAAATCAATTTTTATAGTAAAGTCATTCATAAACTAGTGATTCACACAAATTTTAAAAAATTCAAATTTAAACTATTCATATTTTAAAACTAGTGGCACTAACAGAAAGTTTATAATTTTTGTGACCTAAAAGAAAAAAGAAATCACTAAAAATCTATAAGTAGTTAATTCTAAGTAGAAATGAAAAAATAAATAGCAAAAAAAAATGCCACCAACTGGGCCACCACGGCCTGAATACGACTAGAAGCTCATCCATGGGCCAGGATTCAGGCCCACAGAAGGCCCAGCAGGCCCACAGGCATAGCGGTGTGAGATTAGGCCCATAGGCCTGCAGTTCTGAGGAGTTCGATGGAGATGGCGAGGCAGCGCTTATAAGCAGGTGCAGCCGCTCCTCAGCTAGCAAGGTGGGACTAAACATCCCACCGCACCGCGGCTTTGGCAGGTGCAGGACATTGGTCCCGGTTGGTGCCACGAACCGGGACCAAAGGCCGCCGCTTCCCGCCCTTTGGGCTGGCGAAATCAGTCCTTTGCTCCCGGTTGGTGGCACCAACCGGGACTAAAGGGGGCATTGGTCCCGGTTGGTGCCACGAACCGGGACCAATACTCTGTGTATATAAGCAGGACTTAGGAATTTTTCAGTTTCTCATCGACCATTTTCCCCCGACGCCGCCAGGCTGCCCGTGCTCGCCGTCGCCGTCGCCTCGCGCCCCTTCCCCGTGCTCGCCGTCGCCGCCCGCTCCTCGTCGCCGTCGCCCTGCCCCTACCCCGTCCCGCCCCGAGCGTCGGCGTCCTCGCCGCCCCCGCCGTCGCCTCGAGCTCCCTTGCTTGCTCGCGCCGCCCCACGCACCTGCCACGGGCTCGCCGTCGCCACCCGCTCCTCGTCGCCGTCGCCCTGCCCTGCCCTGTCCCGCCCCCGCGCACCGGTGCCCTCGCCTGCCCCCGCGCTGTGAGCCGCTGCCCGGCTCTGTTTTTTAATTAGTTTTTTATTAGTTTACTTCTTTTGTTCATATGTGATGTATATGTGTATGTGGCTATAATGTATATGTGTATGTGATGTATATGTGTATGTGGCTAGAATATGCTAAATATATATATGTTAAAAATGTTTTGTTGTTCATAGAAAGTTTTTTGTTCATATATAGGAAGTTTTTATATATGACAATGGATATATATTCGATATATATGAGAAATGATGATCCATGGAAAAGTTTTATATATGCAAAAGTTACAATTTTAGAAAAGTTTTATATATGCAAAAGTTACAATTTTAGGAAAAGAAGGATAGGAAAGAAGAAAATAAGAAGAGGAAAGAAAGAAGAAGAGGAGAGGAGAAATAAATAATAAGAGGAAAAAAGAAGAAAAGAAAGAGGAGAAGAAGAAAGGAATAGAGGAGAAGAAGAAAAAATAGAAAATTTCTATTTTTTCTTCTTCTCCTCTATTCCTTTCTTCTTCTCCTCTTTTTTTTCTTCTTCGTTTTCTTCTCCTGATAACTTCAACACGTGGGGGGGGGGTCGATATACCCCCTCCCCGATAATATTATTTTCCCATGTACGTATGTCGTGTCGATATAAACTCCCGATAACTTCAACACGTGTGGAGGGGGGTCGATATACCCCCTCCCCGATAATATTATTTTCCCATGTACGTATGTCGTGTCGATATAAACTCCCGACAACTTCAACACGTGGGTGGGGGGGTCAATATACCCCCTCCCGATAACTTCAACACGAGGGGGTTCGATATACCCCTCCCGATAACTTCAACACGAGGGGGGGTCGATATACCTCCTCCCGCGATAACTTCAACACGTGGGGGGGTCGATATACCCCCTCCCCCAGATAATATTATTTTCCCATGTACGTATGTCGTCGTTGTCGATATACCCCAAACCCTTGAAGCGTTGCCGAGGCGACCCCAGACCCTAGAGAAGCAGCGTCGAGGCCACTAATTAATATGATTCCTTACTGTGATTAACTAGCTAGTTCTAAGTTTGCCACTAATATATCCATCTGTCATGTTTGAATAATAATTGCCATGTTGTAAATATTTGTAGAAACTATGGGCACCGCCCGAGACGAAGCAAAAAAAGCGTTGTTGAGGGACATAATCGCACTTGGAAGTGATGCCGTCTGCTCGTTGTTTCTCAACGACACCGATGGTCTGGAAGGAGAGGGTGAAGAAGCTGGCTCCGGTGACCTAATGCCGGTGCAAGAAGGAGACCGTGATGACGACTCCGGTGACTGAACCGAGTCCGGCCAGGTATATATATTAGTTAAGCCTGTGCTGACTAGCTAATTGATGCATTCATTGTTTTGGTATGTACACATATTAATTAAGTCTTTGTTCTTTTTTCTAGCCCTCCGGATCGAGCACAACTTTGGTAAAGAGACGAGGCCTAAAGAAAAAGTTGAGCTTGGATGAAAGGTTTGAGATCATAGCAATCGTGCTCGACGGCCAACCGATTGAACCCATCCAGACAAAGAACACATTTGTTGCTCAGTGCGGGATTCTGGTTAGGAACAAGATCCCGATCAGCATCCAGCAATGGTTAAATCCGGCTACAGAAGACCCTGAGGTGTCTTATGTCAATGATATGCAGAAAAATGATCTTTGGACTGAGCTGAAGTCAAATTTCACCCTACCGCCAGAGGATGATCCGGAGAAGCCAGTTAAAGAGGAATTAATCAAGTCTTTTGCTCTTAAGAGGATGGCAGACCTATTCAGGAGGTGGAAGAAAGACCTGAATAGGTTTGTCGATAAAGATGAGACACCAGAATTTGTGGCCCACAAGACATCGGAAAAGAGTAAGAAGATGTCGGCGACAAACAAGAAAAATGCTGCGAAGAAGAAGCTTCACCATCGCACGGGGTCAGGTGGCTACCTCATAGCCCAGCCTAAGTGGGCCAAGGCTGAGAATGATCTGGTTGAAAAAGGGATCGAACCAGAGAAAATGAACTGGCCAGACCGTTGCCGGACTTGGTTCTTCGGGGCTGGAGGAACCTTGGACCCTGTAACAGGGAAGTGCATTTGGACGGACGATCAATTGGAAATACCAGTCACGAGGCTTCAACACTATATCAAAGTAGCGCAGCAAGGGACGTTCATTCCAGACAGAGAGAACGACGAGCTGACAATGGCCCTCGGGAATCCTAAGCACCCTGGACGAACACGAGGCACGCCAGGCTCCATTCTGTGGAAGGCTGGGTTTCCGGAAGCAGGCGGTTACAAATGCCACGAGAGGAGGAAGAAAGTGCAGTAGACCGAACTGCAGGCGCTGCACGCTAGGGTACAAGCGATAGAGGAACGAGAAGCAAATCGTAGCAAACGAACTTCCGAAGCTTCCCCCGAAGCTACCCTACCATCTCAGCGGAAAAGCAGCATGGCTTCCACCGAGCTGCTTCAGCCAGAGCATGTCTTGACGGCTCCTGCAGCTATCCCGTGGATGCTATCACGGAGTCTCAAAATTGCCACCTTATGACGCAATGGATTAATATGAAGGTCAAGGCGGCTGTTGGCTCTGTTTATCCTACTGAACCCAGCACAACTTTTCACTGCCGGCCGATTCTAGAAGGATATGCTAGGGTGATGGTGAATGAAATAACGGAGGCATTTGAGGACCTCTCGCTTGACCACCCTACCGGTGATGGGGAGACACGGCTGGATTCTGCTCTGAAGACTCCATGCCTATGGCAGAAGGAGCTCATCAACCTTCCGAACTGGACGCCTCCGCCTCCTCCTCCTCCTCCGGCGAGTCAGGGCACTCCGCCTCCTCCACCGCCTCCTCCTCCGGTGAGTGACGATCAGGGCACTTGGCCGGCTCCTTCTCCAGCGCGTGGTGGCACTCCGCCTCCTTCTCCGCCTGCGCCGGCGCGCCCGAGCAGCCAGCCTCCTCCTTCTCCGCCTCGTCAGCAAGGGCGGAAGAGACCCGCCGCCGCTCCGGCTGCTCCGGCGTGTTGTAGTCCTTCTCTCCGCCTCGTAAGCAAGTAAAGAAGACAACAGCTCCGTCTGCTCTGCCGGCGTCTAGCAGTACAGCCAGAGGCGGGAGGACATACAGATTCGGTCCTTCTCTGAAGACTCCAGAGAAGTTACCATACGAGAGGACCCCGGAGGAGAACGCGAAGATCGCACGAACCGAAGTGGAGGACTGGTTTCAAGGGTTGAAAGCAAAGAGACATCCACATTCGGAGGAGAAGGTAGATCCGGTGAAAGCGAAGCGCACTCTGGCTCCCCTGACAAAACCACCCAAGTCTCCGCCGAAAGGCAACTATGAGCGCATTATTGGAAAGACATGGACCGAAGTGGAGCGGTCGGGAAGTACAGTCAGTGATCAAAGGATGAAAGAACGACGAGAAGCTGGGAAACAAATTGCCCAGCTCGGCGAACAAGGGAATCAATCGTGCCCCCCTCTCAAGGTGCCTAGCGACATCGTCGATACGAGGATGGTGCCCGGTTATAGCAATCTTGGAGATTACCTGCCCGACGATGTACATTATGATTTCATGGACGTGCAGATACACAGATACGAGTACGAGAAGCCTCTCGTCAAAGATGAAAGATCTTTATCAATGATGATGCAAAGATTGCATGATTGGTACTTGAAAATCTGCAGAGAGTCTGGGGGGAGGAGTACTTTGTATGTGAGAGTTAAAAAGGATCATGACCTCGTTGGAATTGATCTATTACCTATTCCGTTTGAGGAGTTCTATCAGTTTTTCAATCAATTGGCCCTCGATAAAGCAATGGTCACCTGCTACTGTCTGTAAGTACTACTACTTCTGTCATTAATTTTCTCTATATAGCTCAGCTCTTTCATTGCATGTATTTATAATTATCCTCACTATATTATGCAGATTGAAGATCGTCGAATTGAAGAAAAGACAAGTCGGTGATATTGGGTTCATTAACACATATCTCATAGATGCAACTGAGGTTAAATTTCATGCCGCAGATACCGAGGCCAACTTGCTACGATCATTCAAAATAGATGAAAACAAAGATATAATACTCTTTCCTTACAACTTCAAGTGAGTGTTACTGTCTTGTGCATATTCGGTTTCCCTTATATATTAGTCCAGGTTATAGTAATGTAATTGATGAGTTATGCATGCGTGCGCAGGTACCACTATATTCTCCTAGACATTAGGCTTGAGCAGGGAGTAGTAACTGTCTTGGACTCCAAACAAAAAGATCCCCGGGAGTATGCGGACATGACTCAAATGCTCGAGAAGTAAGTTAAATCAATCATTATCCACCATATCAGCAACTTTGTTCATTTCTGATATCAAGTAATTGTTTTCTTTGTCTGGCAGGGTTTGGAGAAAATTCACCAGAAAAGCTCCTGGACTGCCGAAGGAGCTAGAATTTAGACACTCGAAAGTAAGTACTATAGTAGCATGTTCCGCGCATCTCCTAGTGATTCAAGCGCTAGTTTCATCAATACCATTTGGCATTCTTGCTTATCAGTTTGATTGACCTCTATTTCTTGTAAAGTGGCTGTGGCAGGAACAAGGGAATGATTTCTGTGGATACTACGTTTGTGAGTCCATCCACCACACGACCTGTGAGCGGGGCTACTCTGATGAACAATATAAAGTGCGTAAATAACAATATTCACAATTTTATTTTATTACCATCATTTGTGTTGAGTTTCATTCATTCATATATATATATATATGTATTGACACCCTTCTTCAAATTAGATGTTTCGGATGCGGGATGAACTCCTACCACCAGATCGCATGCGAGCAATTCAAGAGGAATTGGCGGCATTCTTTCTTGACCACGTGATCGCTGAAGACGGAGAATACTATGTGGACCATGCGTCCGTAGTTTAGGAGACTATATTTGTAAGAGATAATTATTGTATATATGTAGCCGGTAGTGTCGGATAGATATACAAGAACTTGTTGTTCGACCAATCTCTCGGAGAAGGAGAGGTGGTCGATATCACTTCTCTCTGTATGCATATATGTTCAGGACGATCTTCTGTTTCCTTCATTTGCTTACTAGCTAGCTAGCGTGTCTAGTCCTCTCGTATGTATAGTATGTACCGTCGACCAAGCACAGACATATATAAGAGAGGACACTTCTCTCTATTAATTAGCTAGCTAACACAATATATGAAATACCTAAATTAACCCCCCAAAACCCCCAACCCCC
>NC_041392.1:9789195-9826415 GCF_002162155.2 Triticum dicoccoides
CTGACGCGTGGATGCCTATTGGTCCCGGTTGGTGTGGACCAAAGGCCCTCCTGCCTGGGCTCAGTGCGCAGGCCATGTGGAGGCCCATCTGTCCCGGTTCTGGTTAGAACCGGGACTAAAGGGTCAGGGCATTAGTAACGACCCTTTAGTCCCGGTTCAGGAACCGGGACAAAAGGCCCTTACGAACCAGGACAATAGGCCCGTTTTCTACTAGTGTACTTTGATAATTTGATATGTGGGTGGACCGGTGCTTGGGTGCTATTCTTACTTGAACAAGCATCCCACTTATGATTAACCTCTATTGCAAGAATCCGCAAGTACAACAAAAGTATTAAGGTAAATGTAGCGACCCGACCTCAGATGGTCAAGTCTCTGTGCTTCAGTGTCATCCCTGGATCGGTAATGCTGACACACACAATACTCGAAGGATTTATAACAGATTAGCAATCACACACTTATTACATCGAATGTCTCAAGAGAGAGAGCTTATTACAATAATATGGCTTAAGGCCATCTAATACGATAACAGCGGAAGGCTTGGAAGATAAAGTGAGGCCATCAACTCCAACGGCATAGCTGAGCTGCACGGCAATGACCTAATGAACCTTACTCCTCGTTTGAAAAGTCTGCAACATAATATGTTGCAGCCCGAAAACGGGTCAGCACATGGAATTTGCTGGCAATATAACACAGTAGAGCATAAACAAAGTAATGCTATCACTACATGAATATTTGGCTGGTGGAAGGCTGTATGGTTATAGTTTTTGCGAAAAGCCAATTTTCCCCACAACCAAGGAATATATTTTAATTTAACTATCATGGTGGTTGAACAACATTGAGAAGGTACCCCCAACTCAATCCCAATTAAAGTGATTAACATCCCAACAATATTAATTAAAAGTGATGAGATACATGTGATAACCCAAGTACTAGATACTCAAGATTGTCCATAACCGGGGACACGGCTAACCATGATTAGATTGTACACTCTGCAGAGATTTGCGCACTTTTCCCCACAAGACTCGATCGCCTCCGTTGTATTTCTCGCACTACATGATGTTTGAGAAACGGATGACCGAGACACAGTCTTTCAGAAACATTAACTCTCTACTCCGGGTAGACCATACCAAACCTACAAAACCCACTACCTGCTGATCTACCTCTTCAAGAGCTTCACGTAACTTACTCAACTATGCTAGAGCCCATAATAGCTTGTGGCTACACACGGAAGTTTCTAGCATGAATCATCTCAGTTCCCTTTGAGCGTGGGTGGCGGTCCATAGGAAGATCACACGGGTACCCCGGGATTTGCAAAAAATAACAGACAACACTGGGTTCCCCAGGTGCCTCAATCCACCCACATGTTAATTTAAGTTGCCACCTTAAGTTGAACTGGGTATGGAAAGAGTATGATCAATGTGTTACTTGCCTTGCTGACGATCCGCGAATCCTAGAGACTCGTAGTAACACGCTTCGCACTCCGGGAATTCTATCGCAAGCAAACAATAGCATACACAAGTAACAAGCAAAGATGCACAAGCAAAACTCAAATTAAAGAGGTTGACCAGAAAGTTCAACTTAAGAACTCCGGTTCGCAAAAAGAATCAAATCAAACGGAGCAACGAAACTCAAACAGCAAAAGAAAGAACCTTCATTTACTAATCTGAACCTAGGTCAAATTTTACAGTAGCAAAAACTTATTTGAATTGGTTAAACGGAAAGAGGATCTCGAGACGAAGATCTAGGCGCTTGAATCGCCTGATTCCAATATACGAGCGAAAAGATAAACATAAAGTAAGATCGGATCAGAAATCTCGATCAGAAAAATCGCGGAATAAATCCGATAAAAAGAAAACTGACGAACAGACTAACGAACGAGCGTTCATTAGCTGTAACGAACGGGCGAAAACCATTCGTTGGAACGAATGTACGGACGAATGTCCTCTAATTAGAAGAACCGATAAAAACTGGCGATCCGAAAAAAAACAAATCTAGGGTTTCGAAAAAATAAACCGAACGGTTTAAAAAAAACCGGCGGTCTCGGATCCGGCGGGTACCTTCGGCGAGGGGGTCCGGCGAGGCGGCTGCGGGGTGGCGGGGCAGCGGCTCGCGGCCGGCGGGTCTTGGCGGCGGCAGCGGCGACGGCCGGCGGCGCCTGCGGCAGGCGGCGACTGCGGGCGGAGGGGCTGCGGGCGGCGGCGGTGGTGGTTTGGGCGGCGGGGGTGGCGGCTTATAAGGAGGGGTGGTGGCTTGCTTGGAGAAGGGGGCAAGCGGCGGCGAGGCGGAGTCTGGCTCGGACTCTGGGTCCGAGCGGAGGCGGGGCGGCGCGCGCACGGAGGCGGCGGCGGCTGCGGGCCGGCCTGGCTCGGCTGGGCCTTAGGCCGAGTCAGGCGCGGGAAAAGTTATTTTTTAAATAATTTCGCCGATAGAAATAAAATCCTAGAATATAAAATAAAAACCTTAAAATGCTAAAACAAATTTTCGCCGTCTAAATAGAATATTTAGAACAGGATGAACATTTTCTTGGCCCTAAAATGCAAATTCGAAAACATGCAATTTTTCTAAGGCAAATAAAATCCGAATAAAATCAAATAAATGATTTTAATATTTTTCCTCCAATATTTCAATTATTTTGGAGAAGTCATATTATCTCCTCTCTTATATTTAATATGAAATATTTTTTGGAGAGAAAAATAATTAAAATCAAAATCCTCGTTTCATTATTTGATAAAAATCAAATATGAAAACCGGGGAAATCCCCAACTCTCTCCGTGGGTACTTGAGTTGCTTAGGATTTCGAGGATTGCGGAACGGAAATGTAATAAATCATGATATGCATGGATGACCTATGTATAACATTCCAAATTGAAAAATTGGGATGTTACAGTAAATCTAACCATAGCATGAAACATATGGATCCAAATCAGCCCCTTACGAAGAAACACATACACTAGGGTTTAAGCTTTTGTCATACTAGCAACCCATCATCTACTTATTACTTCCCAATGCCTTCCTCTAGGCCCAAATAATGGTGAAGTGTTATGTAGTCGACGTTCACATAACACCACTAGAGGCTAGACAACATACATCTCATCAAAATATCGAACGAATACCAAACTCACATGACTACTAATAGCAAGACTTCTCCCATGTCCTCAGGAACAAACGTAACTACTCACAAAGCATATTCATATTCATAATCAGAAGGGTATTAATATGCATAAAGGATCTGAACATATGATCTTCCACCAAATAAACCAACTAGCCTCAACTACAAGGAGTAATCAACACTACTAGCAACCTACTAGTACCAATCCCGTACTTGGAGACAAGAATTGGATACAAGAGATGAACTAGGGTTTTGAGAGGAGATGGTGCTGGTGAAGATGTTGATGGAGATTGCCCTCTCCCGATGAGAGGAGCGTTGGTGATGACGATGGCGATGATTTCCCCCTCCCGAAGGGAAGTGTCCCCGGCAGAACAGCTCTGCCCGAGCCCTAGGTTGGTTCCGCCAAGGTTCCGCCTCGTGGAGGCGGAGTTTCGTCCCGAAAGGTTGCTTATGATTTTTTCCTCGACGAAAGACCTCATATAGCAGAAGATGGCCATCGGAGAGCCAACAGGGGGCCCACGAGGTAGGGGGGCGCGCCCCCACCCTCGTGGCCAGGTGGGTCCCCCTCTGGTGAACTTCTTCTGCTCAATAATTTTTATTATTTCCCAAAATGAATTTCGTGGAGTTTCAGGACTTTTGGAGTTGTGCAGAATAGGTCTCTAATATTTGCTCCTTTTCCAGCCCAGAATTCCAGCTGCCGGCATTCTCCCCCCTTATGTAAACCTTGTAAAATAAGAGAGAATAGGCATAAGTATTGTGACATAACATGTAATAACAACCCATAATGCAATAAATATCGATATAAAAGCATGATACAAAATGGACGTATCAATCGTCTCGTGCGATAGCTTGATCTACAAGGAATTTGGACCTCCACGCTGGACAGAGGTAACGATCATGACCAACGCGCAGCTCCAAATGTCCCATATAAGCATCAATATCCTTCATAGAATATCAGGGCATTACATGTTGAAAGTTAAGAAATAGAATATTGAGCATTTTAAAAACAGGACATGCAAGTAGTACTTACATCGTCCGACAGCCATCTATGAGCTAGTACCGGTCGAATCCTTTCGGAAGTCAGAGATATGCCACGCCCTTCACTATAGTAATTTTTCCCTTATTCTTCTCGGTGCTAGCAGCTAACTCGACAAATAAAACAGCTGCATCAATTATTTCTGGCGTCAACTCATCTGCCACAACCTCCGGCTCATTATTGTCAGAAAACAGAGCTGCATGAAATAATATGAACGTCAACAATGGTGATCATATGCATTGGTAGTAAATAAAAAAATAAGAAAGTTAGTTACGATACCTCTACTAGCAGTAGTAGTACTGGAGGGTCTCTGACCACGGCTGGTATGCCTGCTGGGCTTGCCAAGTGCGTAGGGGGATTCAAATTTCTTGGGAACGGTCCGCTTCTGCTTACCGGACATAACTTCCTCATCCTTATCGATTGTAGCACCCTTTTTTCCATTCGCCTTAGCCATGAACTTGCTGACAGAAGATGGACAAATGTCTATGTCCGATGAAGGTGCTAGAGTACAAGTACAAACCACCCAAGGGTTTTTCGGTGTACCCCCACATTCATCATTACGCTTAACAGGTGAAGTTTCCTTGTGTCCATTCATCTTCGGCGGGGTTTTCTGTTTGGCAAACTAAATCGTGTGAACATTTCAGCACGTAAAGTTAAATGAGAAAATTATAGACAGAAAGATAAATACATAGTACCTCAGGTACGGTTTTATGGTTGGGAACCACTTCATCAGGCTGCGTCATGTCAATGACCGGCTCTCCATCACTGTCTATGTCTTCCTTGTACATGGATTCCTTCTTTTCATATGGACCATTCTCGAACGAATCCACTTCGTCCGCATCATTCTCCGCGGATGGCAGGACAGCAGCCGGCTTGTACATGACACCTGCTTTGTTCAACTTCTCCAGCAATCTCTGCAATAGAAATACAAAGTTAGTAATGCCTGCAAGGTTTTTAAAATAGAAAACATATTGTAAACAATAAAGTTACGGTGTGACACCTCAGCAACTAGATCAGGGATTTGCCTCATCTGGGTGTGTATGAAGTCCATAAACCACTTCATTAGAAGCTCCATCACCTCATCCATGTTTGGGGATGTCTTCGCCTTCTTTGCGGTTCCATTGGCGGGCTTGGTTTTTGGCTTCTGTGCAGGTGCATTATTTGGGATGTTGGGCTCCTGCGCCCTATATTCTTGGGTTATATTATTTTCAATCTGCATGCGATATTGAAGTACATGTGATGAATTAGAAATAAATATTATTTACTTACAAACCATTTCAGAAAGACATAACACAATGACTTACCTTGACGTTACCACGGCCGCGCCCATTGTCATAGTCAAACCGACCTCTCCTAGTGGCTGCACCTTCGGTCCAATTCCTCATCAGAGGTTGTATGGACAAGTTTGGATTGAAAGCACAATCACCTTCCAGAGGTTGCACCTTCTCCTAGTACAAGTACTGCAAAAAAAGAAGATATAGAGTTAGTACAATACATCACATAAAATTGCAATGATATAATAATTGACATTATGCAACAGGCCTCATATGTGTACCTACAAGAGAGCCAAATTGCCTTTCAGCCATTGGCGGATGTGTTTGCCTTTCTTGACTATGCGAAGGCAATCGAGGAGAACACGGAGGGTGAACGCATTCCAGTTAATCTTTGAAATACGTTTCACATCATCGACCAAAGCGTAGTATTGTTTAGGAACAATCTTGCTCGACATGGGAGCAATAATTGTTCCTAACAGGACAAGAACTAATTTCTGAAGGAAATTGTCATCGGTGGATTTATTTTTAATTATGTCCCCTGTGAGATCATCTATCACTATGTTTCCTGTTATCTTACTGAGAAACTGTGGCCGCACCCGCTCCTTAATGTCCTCGCCTTCTTCAATCAGAATGTCCGAAATGGACAGTCCTTGGTTCTCCAGGTTAAAGATGCACTCGACGTCGACCGCACCGAGAGTCACCTCCCCAACCTGCTCTTGTCTAATGAATCTGAATGTGGTGGCCTCAAAATTCTCAACCATATACCTAATCAGTAGGGTACGCATTTTAATAGATGGTATCTGAAGCATGCTGTGCGAAGTTGTATCGGCGACTCTTGCGCGTTGACCGCTCGATAGAAGATTAACAAGCTTGCACCATTTTTCAACGACACATACAATTTATCCATTCAGCTCGTCCATCATGTCGAAACAAAATATAAAACTTCATGACATAAGCGAACACTAATGCTAAAATAACAATAGACATGCAAATATATAAAACTTTCTGACAGTAGCTAGCAGTAATGCAAAAATAACACTAATGCAAATATTAAAGTAGCACCATGTATACCGCAACATGCAGCCAAGTGTGTGCTGATATGAGGCTATAAAAAATAACTACAATTGGTAATTGAATTTACTTGCATCTGATCAAGTTCTTTGAGTATCACATAAATTATATAATCAATTAATTTAATACGGTAAACTGTTAGAAATTCGTCCGGTTATCTTATTAACACAGTGACAAATTGATCAGTTGTAAATAACTACAGTCTATAGCAATGGTACCTATTTGAGGTTCATCAACATCTAATGCATAACTCTTTAATGTTTCATGTGCACAAGAATATAATTGGATCGTGTGACAAAATATAATTGGATCATGTGACAAAAAATCTATTGCATCATGCTTATCTGGAAACAACATCTTATTCTACCATGCTATGAAAGAACCAAAGATTGAGTTCATCTACGCCATCTGGTAAGAACGCATCTAGTGGAGTTGATACTATTTGAAAAAATGTGCTAAACCTAACTCCATGAAAGAAATGACATGGAGGAACTAGCTTGCTATGAAGGCGGTAAGGAGGACAACTTACTTGATCGGTCGATGAAGATAAAAGAAGCTGGCGATGCGGTGTCGATGTAGTTCGTCGCGGGCGGCCACCACGTGCGGACGACCTTGATCTTCTCGGGGTTTTTCTGGCGTGTGGGATGCGGCGGAAGGAGCTGTCAACGACTCGCCGGTAGGAGGCGATCTAGTCGATGACATGTGCGAGCAGGTGGAGATTATATACGAGGTCGACTCCTAGGTCGTCATAACTTCCCTGAGGCGAATCGCGGGGTCTATATTTTCCTCGGTTCAAGCGAGGCTGAACGTGCTCCTCAATCCTAGGGATAAGGAAAATATGAATTAGCATGATCCCGGAATTGTGTAACAGAACGGCAACTACTCCCGTGATCGACATGCATGGAAAGCGCACAGTTGTGGGCCCCCGCAAAATGGATCTGAGAGGTATTTGCGGTCTGGGCCAGCCCACCAACCTACATCCATAACCATATAATGTTTGTTTTTGTTGCTCAAAATAAATATCATTGTTTCTTCCCTCAAAAAACAATATATAATCTTTGTTTTCAACCAATTAGTTATTGTATACTTGTATATGTTTAACAATCTATCTATCTATACTTCTATATCTATACTTACTTATAATAATTTGTGACTCCCTAGAAATTACTACGTTAATCAGAAACTAGGAGCCGTTAATCTGGTGGGACCGAGTTATTACGGTCGAGATTAACCCACATAATTCTAGGCTCAAAATATGATCAAGCTTGGAAAACATAATTGTCTGGAAGGCCCACAAATCTCTACAAATAGAAATATAAGCTGAAGTAGAAAGCCCACAATGTTTCCTCGGCTGTAGAAATAGAAGCGGAAGGAGATATATCCTATTGCCTAAAAAAAGGAGATATATCCGTAGGCGCTGCTCATTGCCGTGGAGTAGATGGTAAACCTGCCCCATGGAGTCCAGATCAAGGCCGCTTGATGTTTATGTTAGGGTGCCCCAAATTGTCAAGCGCCACGATCTGGAGATGTAGCCCGACACCTTAGGGGAAGACCATCCACTTCTGCCATGTCGATCGCGGCGCCGCTCGCAGGATCGGCCTCCACACAGATCTTGATGAACCTCAGGAGGGAGGAGAGGACTAGATGGGGCAAGAGCTGGGAAACTGTAAGTGCAAGCCTGTTCTGGAATTTATGATTTCTTGGTTCACCCATGTCGTTTTAGCATATTATTAGGCGACTCACGATGCAATTGCATCATCCGGAAACCCGATGGCGTGGAATCTGACCTCTGAGGCATTCTCCTCCTATCCTCCATCAGCATGTTCGGCATGGTCCAGATCGAGGTATCCACCATCGCCTGCCTTCTTTCATTGTCTCAACATGTCCAGACTTTAGCAATGGATCGCAGCCAGCATAGAACTTCATCCCGAGATTATGATTCCATGCACTATCTCCAGATGCATCCTGCTTACCTATAGCAACAGTAACGACATCACCTTTGATTGGTATTACCTTATTTGTGTGATTTTGCGTGATCAGGGATGACACCCTTGAGCCTGGGAATGAGGTGGATTGAACCAATAAGAGACATGACAACGCAGCTGTACAGCTTCAGTTACATGAATATCTATAAAGCTAAAAACTGATTCTATAACTGATGTTGGAGAACGCCACTTGACGTCAATTTCTGTTAATCTGCACTAAAAGTGACAGTTGTGCAATCTAATACATATCACTAAACAGACCTTGGTGTGTTGTGATGAACAGATCAAAGGAGCTGTTCTCATACGGCACGCAATCATATATTGGTACAAAGAAACCAACATAAACTGGATTCAGTCAAAAAATAATCATGTCCATATAAGTTCTGTTATCTCTTGGTGTGGATTTCCTTACAAACTTACATGGTCTGCAAATTTTGTTCATGATTTAATAGCTAAATCAATGTCAAGAGCTATGTTTCAATGTTTATTCCTTTATTTACACTTCTGATATACTAATACGCCTACTTTTGCACAATGTTTTTAACTGAAATTGGTTGTTCATGCAGACACAACAGGTGCATTGAGCCACCGACAAAGTGATAGCAGAAGAGCTGAGGAAAACGCAAGTAGGTATGTGCCACAATTGATAAGTTTAGCCTTATGATCGGATCCTTTGATCCAATGTTTATTTTGGAGGAATGGAGTTTTTAAATTCATTGACGCATTATTGGTTGTTATCCCCTAATAAATTTCTTCCATGTAGTATAAGCATCCAAAGGTATAATTAGTGTTGCCTTTCTGTTTTTTGGAAAATAGTAGTGTTGCTTATAATGGAGACTAAATTAGTCTCCACTATATTTGCACTACTATGCTTCGATGTCCATTGAGATGACACAATATCAAATGTAGTTCCTTCGGCAGCTTGAATAGTGTTTTTTCATATGTAAGATACGCCAGAATTTAATAAAAGTGTGTCCAATTATTTTGTAGCCATCCTTTCCTTAGATCATACCTTGATACACTTTTCCCCCTTTTGGTCCCAAAATTTCTTGAAAATTGAAATAATTATATGCTATTTCATCGTAAGAGCATGTTACTAAACTTTTCTCTTCATTCTGAGCCAAGTGTTATTTTGTTTTCTGAATACGCAAGAAAGGTTCGACTAGCAAAAGCATATGAGGATGTTTCTACAGTTCTGTTCCTTTCCACTTGAATAAAGAAAGATGAAGCAATCTTATGCTCCCCCATGGAAAACAAATCCATGTATATCTCTCATCCTCCCCCATGGAAAAAAAATCCATGTATATCTCGCTACCTGGGTGAGCAGGGGCATGCATTGGTGCATTCACGGGGCTTATCACATTGAAATTGTTTTCCTAATTTAGTTCAGGTTGGGCTTCATTCACTTTTCTTCGAAGTTTATTCTTTTTTTGCCGGTTAGTAACTCATTTCTTAATCGTGCCCTTTGACAGTATGCTCTTTGGATGCCTCTTGGAGATCGGGTTAGACGGAGCACAACTAGGGTCAACTATGCTCGAGCGTCTCAGCTGGCCTCTCCCCGCCGCTGCCGCCTAGGGCTATGCTGCAACTTAACTCTAGCAGGTCCGCTCATAACGCTTCCTATCTCCTCACATTGCATAGTCACTAGATGCATCTGTCTTAGCTTTGTTTGATTCACTGCTTGGTTTGTCTTCATCACAATGGATTTGTACGCACAACAATAAGTATCAACATAGTTTCACGGAGATAAAACTATGAATCTAAATAGGAAACACCTACAGCGCTGGTCCAGTATGGTACACCGTCATGACATTCCTGCAATCTGCATTATGCATGCAGGTTTTGCATGGTTGATCAACGTCATGCGTTAAGACAGGTGCAGCCGCACGCTTGCACATTATCTTTGTCGTTTAAATAACCATGTTCATTTTGTGAAGTATCTGGTATCTCTGGTATCTCTGTGCTCACGTACTTCTTAAAAGTTCCCTCGAATCAGAAGCATGTATTTGCCGGGCTTTATGAGAGGAGATAGGACATAAGATGAAAAATTTATTATTTTTTCCAGTGCTGATCCCATGAATTACGTTAGCGAAAGTCTTACAATCTCATTATAATTAGGTGTCGACACATATGTTCTGTCATTTTCCATTTGACGGGATGGAACCTTCCTATTTAGTCTTACGCAATGACCAAATTAACAAGAATAGGTATGATTAGGAGTTGATATAGTGCTACAAATAGTTTATTATTGTCGTATATAGTTAATATCTAATCAGTTTATACAGTGTAATCATGGATGGTGCAGTGCTAAAATTAATTAGCATGTAAAGTCATAAACTGTAGAAAAGAGGGTATATTTCTATTTGTGAATAACGACTTCCTTAATTTGCTGCTACCTACTTTACCCATATTACAACAATATTAATTCTTGAATTGCATTATTTAGGCAAGTTGGATTGATACTCGCCACATTTTTTTGTCATGTTTGCTCCCAAGCAGTTGCTTTCTCATAATAACAATATGATTAGATCTAACAATATACCTTATATGAAAGGACGTTAGTTAGTAGACTACAATATTATTTAGTTAGTCTTTTTTGTTTGTTAATTTATGTTGCATGAATTAACTTTGTAAGTGCTAAATTTAAGCATCTGAGCCAACAACAAAATACGAATTACAGACATTAATTTATATATTCATGATTCTTTATATAACACTTCTTTTAGATTACATGTTATTTTAATCGCAGAAAAAGATTACATGTTATTTGATATGGATATTAAATAATCCAGTTTCTATAAAAAAAACAATATATATACCAGCCCGTGCGAATGCACGGGTTGGCGACTAGTATTTATAGTATCTCTCTCATATCTGCAATATTATAAATTCAAATGTAATGTTCCTCTTTCCTTTTTGGTTTTCCTATTATTTTATGTTTTCTCCGTCTTATTCCTAATTGTTTTTTCATGTTTCATATTTCTATATTATTTCTCCTCATAGTTTTCAATTTCAAATATGTATGATTAAATGTTGTCCTATTTATGACATCCTAATTGTTTGGATCGGCACCGAAAACCACTTTCTGACCTGCCCTCCGGCAGTCCCGAATGGTCGTGCTTGTACATGATGCATGTGGAGGCATGCATGAGATGACCCCAACATTTGGGACCATGTGGGCATGGCCAATGTGGTCCCGCATGCAAGGTCTGCACGAATTCGTACACAAAACGCACGTTGCGTCACGTCCGGGCAGTGTTCAAGGTTTTTTCTGCCAGAATAACCCTACAAAATGCATCGAGTCTCGGAAATGAACGATACTTGTCAAGCATGCTTGCCATGGTCATCCTACGGTCTGCGTAAAGTTTGGGATCAATTGGTGCGACCAGGAAGGAAAACCTCTTTCAGACTTGCCCTCCGGCAGACCCGAATGGTCCTGTCTGTACATGGGGCATGTGGAGGCTTGCATGGGATGACTCCTACTTTTGGGACCATGTGGACATGGCCAATGTGGTCCCCCAAGCAAGTTGTGCACGAATTCGGACACAAAACGCACGTTGCGTCACGTCGGGGCAGTGTTCTAGGGTTTTGTCACCGGAAAACCCCTAGAGAATGCAAAGAGTGTCGGAAATGAACGATACTTGTCATGCATGCATGGCATGGTCATGGTAGGGTGTGCATAAAGTTTGGGATCATTTGGTGGGACCGGCAAGGAAAACCTCTTTTAGACTTGCCCTTCGGCAGACCCGAATAGTCCGATCTGTACATGGTTCATGTGGAGGCATGCATGAGATGACCCCAACTTTTGGGACCATGTGGGCATGGCCAATGTGGTCCGCAGCAAGGTGTGCACGAATTCGGACACAATACGCACGTTGCGTCAAGTCGGGGCACTATTCTAGGGTTTTATCGCTGCAAAACCCCTACAAAATGCATCGAGTGTCGGAAATGAACGATACTCGCCATGCATGCTTGCCATGGTCATCGTAGGGTGTGCATAAAGTTTGGTCTCAATTGGTGAGACCGAGAAGAAAAACCCGCTTCTAGTACATGGTGCATGTGGAGGCATGCATGCGATTGTCCCAACTAGATTTGATTTAATAATATTTCAAGTATCAAAGAGAAAAGAAAATTTATAATTATGAAGGACAACATATTATCTTACATTTTAAAAATAATTCAAATGTAAAAAAGATAAGATCTATTAGAATGAACAAGTGAAATAAAAGACAACATATTATCTTACATTTTGAAAAAAATTCAAATATAAAGAAGAGAACAAATATTAGAATGAAGAAGTGAAATAAAACATAACATTTTATCTTGCAAACTAAAAATATTTCAAATATAATAAAGATAAGAAATATAAGAATGAAGAATTGAAATAAAACACACCATTTTAGTTTATATTTCGTAAATATTATAAATATAGAAAAGAGAACGAACAAATGAAATAGAACACAACAGAATTTGGCATATTTTTTTAATTTTAGTAAACACTGTTAGAAATAATATAAAAAAAGTGATTTGATTTTAAATATTAGAAATATAAAAAGGAAAAGAAATTTTGGAGTTAAGAAGTTATTTCAGCGCGCGGGTAAGGCTGCCCTGGGCCAGCCCGCCCGAATTGGGCCCAAGGCAGAGCCGCGCAGGGCACAGCCGTGGGGTGGTGGGAGTTTAGTCCCACCTTGCCAAGCGAGAGTGCACCGCACCGGTTTATATTCCCGGCTGCGACTCCCTATTGGTGTCAAAACCGACGGATCTCGGGTAGGGGTCCCGAACTGTGCTTCTAGGCGGATGGTAACAGGAGACAAGGGACACAATATTTTTACCCAGGTTCGGGCCCTCTCGATGGAGGTAAAACCCTACTCCTGCTTGATTAATATTGATGATATGGGTAGTACAAGAGTGGATCTACCACGAGATCAGAGAGGCTAAACCCTAGAAGCTAGCCTATGGTATGATTGTTGTTCGTCCTGTGGACTAAAACTCTCCGGTTTATATAGACACGGGAGAGGGCTAGGGTTGCACAGAGTCGGTTACAATGGGAGGAGATCTACATATCCATATTGCCAAGCTTGCCTTCCATGCCAAGGAAAGTCCCATCCGGACATGGGACAAAGTCTTTAATCTTGTATCTTCATAGTCCAAGAGTCCGTCCGAAGGTTATAGTTTGGCTATCCGGACACCCCCTAATCCAGGACTCCCTCAGTAGCCCCCGAACCAGGCTTCAATGACGACGAGTCCGGCGCGCAGATTGTCTTCGGCATTGCAAGGCGGGTTCTTCTCCAAATTCCGTGTACCTGTTGAATAGTGTCCGGCTTCTCATGAATATTGAGCTCCTTGGCTTCCACGTCCAATAATGGCCATCTTCCACGCGTCAAGCGAATGTGAAGAGCCGGGGTGGTTTTACATTTACCCCCTAGCTGTGTAAATGAGCTGCCTATTAAAGAGACGAGGATTCAGATCCAAATCACGCCATCCTCCCTTAGCGAGCATTCATCGGAGCGCATCCGACAGAAATCATGGCCAGTCGACGCAGCCCCTCCTCTCGCTTCCCCAGCCCCAAGCCTGGAGATTGGGGAAGATGTTCCGTCCCGCACAGCGAGCTAGTGACGCTCCATACCAAGGGATTTCTCCCCCAGCCTACATGGTCCCGGTTCAAGCCGGGCTTGCCACCTATAATGGTGGAGAGCAAGTGGAGAGCGTCCCCAATCCCTCCAAAGGAGAGCGGGTATGCCTTGTCCCTTATTTGATAAGAGGGCTCGGATTTCCAATTCATTCGTTTCTCCGGGGGCTCCTGGAGTTCTACGGCCTCCAGTTGCACAACCTTACGCCTGCCTCCATATTGCATATCGCGGGCTTCGTAGTCCTTTGCGAGCTGTTTTGGGGCTGCGAGGCTCATTTCGCGCTGTGGAAGAAGTTGTTCTGACTTGTGCCCCGTTCTCAGAAGGGGTCTGTATATCAAGTGGGCGGAGCCGAAGTGTGGCGCATCGCCGGGACCGGATATCTATCCGGAACCCCAAAGAAGGCGTCCGAAGACTGGCCTTCAGAATGGTTTTATATAGAAGACGTCCCCATGCCGGATCCTATTCGGATCGGCCTCCCTGAGTTCGATAATGCTCCCTTGAAGAAGCGCCTAAGCTGGCGTCCACGGAGCCCTCAGAAGGAAAATGACAAGGACGTTCTTTACCTGATGAGGCGGATAAGGTTGTTAGCTCATTCCGGACTGACCATGATCGAGGTCATGGCCACATGCATTATGCGGGGGGTGCATCCGGTTCAGTATAGAGGCCACCCCATGTGGGATTTCAATGGGGAGGATGATGCCACCCGCTGCGGCCGTAAGGGGCCGGAATTGGTTGCTGCTCTAATGAAGATCTTGTCCACTTTGTACAAGGGAGAAGAGGAGGAATTTCTCCGCGTCAATCCAATGGGCGGATTTTCTATGTACAATCCTCCGAGCTGGGTAAGCGGACACTTTTACTCGCCCATCCGTTTCATATTCCCATAGTTAAGTATTCAGTCTAGCGATTTCATCGCAGGAGCTGCGCTAGGCTGTAAGGGAGATAAACAACCCTCCTCCACAACCCGAGGACCCGGAACGGTCCCTTGACCCGGCCTCCCAAGAGGATCCGGACATATCTTTGGAGCTGATCGATGGGGTATTTTACCAATTGAGCAATGACAACGCCTTGGTGGCCATTACGGCCGATTACCCTAGGCTACTTCCAGCCTCACAGGTAACTAAGACCAAAGTCCCAGCACTTTGAAAAGGGATCCGTCCTTGCGTGTTTTTGATTACCGTATAACAACCGTGTTTTGCAGGAGAGGTCCTCGAGGCAGAAGGCCGAGCCTGCGGCGACTAGCCAACAAGGGGTCGCGAGGCCAGGCAGGCTGAAAAGACACGCAGTCCGGATTGAGACACCAGCGCAGCGGTACGATGCGCCGTCTTTATTCCAAGATATTATTCTCAGAGGCATACTAACGCCCGTGCCTTCTTTTTAGGAAAAAGATCACTCGCCGGACTATATCCGGAGAGGCTAAAAATCGCGCCTCCACCAGCCAGGCTCCAAGGCCGGATTCGGGGGCGGGAACGAATACGAGGCGTGCGCCAGGCGCTCCTCCGACAGAGGATGCAGACAGACTGTCTGCCACCAATTCCGAGGTGGAAAGTGTCATGAACCACAGGCGTCGCCGGACTATTCTTCGTGACGCTTGTTTTTCCCAAGAGGCATTGGATGCCTTCAACTCGGGAGATGCGTACCTCCATGCCGCTCAAAATGGTCTAGCCAGAGCCACAGAACAATATGTAAAAGACATATGGGTGAGAGAATTTGGTGATAATATATATCAGTAACCCCTGAGACTTGAAACAGTTAGAATAACTGATTTAAGGATAATTTATTATGCAGGTTCTTACATAAAAGAATACCCAACTGTCCCATGAGCTGGAAGAGTGCAGAGCCCAACTTGAGGCCACACTAGCCGCAGCAGGGGAGTCCAAGGAGACCCCCTTTGGTACTATATGCTTAAAATGATAAGTATCATGTGAAGTGCGGCGTGTGTGAAAATCTGACAATAACATTGCAGATGGCGCCGGAGTAGATCCGGATAAGCAACAACTCCTACGCCGGCTAAAGGCCGGCGAGAGCGTGCTTACAAAGGTGAGGCAGGAGAAGAATGATCTCCTAGATGCCAACACCCAGCTGGGCGTGGAACTAAAGGATGTTCGTGCCCAGCTGTCGGACTCCGTGAAGGAGAATCGGCGGCTTCGACGCGGCATTTTTAGTAAGTGCTTGAACGAACTTCAAAAAAGAGTTCAGCGAGGAAGTCGACTGACAGAGTTATGTTTGTAGGTATGCTAACAGGGCGTCCTGCAGAGGAAATGCCCGGTTCTACGGGTGGCCTTCTCCCCGAGCTCTCACAACTGCACGATCGAGTTCGGCAGGTGATGCAAGGCGTTGCCCAGGCCTTGTGGCCTTCCGTCTCTGTGCCCGAAGGCCTTGGAGAGCTAGCGGAGAAGCTGAAGGGAGCGCGGCAGTGCTTCCAGTTATGGAAGATATCTGCCTGTCGTCAAGGTGCCAGGGAAGCCTGGGCCATGGTGAAGATGCGGTACACGAAGGCTGACCCAAACCACATGACCGAGGTCGGACCTGTGGGGCCTGATGGGAAGGAGATCCCTGTGAGTTTAGTATACGGTCAAGTAGAATTGGCCGCAAAGTATTCCCAACAGGACTGTAAACTAGACAGCCTATTGGATGGTATTGAAGAGGAATATAATCAGTCAAATTGACTATGTAATTTAAAGTGACATGTATAATGCCTTCTAGCCGGATTGTAGATCGTTTGTCATGGCAGACCTTTTCGCTTCAACCTCGTGACCCGACGGTTCGGAGTGTGTCCGAATACCCTCTCGGTTATGTAAGAACCGGGGCATGCATGGAGACCAGGCGTAGGGGTCATTTATAGCTTGAACAGACAAGTGCCCAACTAGTTATGTTATATTACATGGTCAGTAAGAAACATCTTCCAGGGAGAATAGTTCCTTTAGGGGTTCCTTTCCCTGGGAGGCATGCCCTAAAGTGCATGTCCGGACTGCGAAAAGAGACGCATGAAAAACATCTAGGGGCGCATAAGTAAATAAGTGAGAAATCATCTTTAGTTCACCGACCGAATATTCTCTTAAGAACGCTAGCTTTCGGCTTCACCCAGTCTGAGGTACACATCCGGCTGACCCGGCAGTAACAATCGCAGAGGTGCTCCCCTTATGCCCTAGCCGAATTAACGGGAACGTAGGGCATAAATACAAGAGCCAGGCAACCCAGCTTGGCCAAAACTTCAGTCATATCGATGCATATAATGGTGAATAAAGGGTACATGCGGAAGGATAACACATGTGTTGGGCATGAAGCCCGTATGAATAAGCTTCTGTTAAAGAAGCCACCAGGTATAATGAGCGCGGATAGCGCATTAGTTGTGTGCAAACAAGGCACAAATGGGCCCTTAAAGGCTGTGAGAGAAGAGAAGGGGAGAAGGAGAAAATATAAGACAGATAGTGTATAAAAAATGGACAGAGGAAGGAGACAAACACAGAGTCCGGCGCTAGGCGTAGAATCTTCGGAGTCGGGCTGCGTTCCATGGGTTCGGCTCGAGTTGATTATCCGATGCATCCCGCAGACGGTACGCTCCACCCGTCAGGACTTGGTCAATGATGAAGGGACCTTCCCATTTGGGTTTGAGTTTGTCCTTTTTCTTATCTGGCAGGCATAGAACTAACTCGCCAACATTGTAAGTTTTGGCCCATACTTCTCTGCTTTGGTATCTTCGAGCCTGCTGTTGATAGAATGCGGAACGGGCTTTTGCCACGTCACGCTCCTCCTCCAAGGCGTCCAAACTGTCCTGCCGATCGAGCTCGGCTTCTCTTTCTTCGTACATGCGCACTCGAGGTGAGTCATGAATTATGTCGCAGGGCAGAACCGCCTCTGCGCCGTACCATAAAGAATGGTGTGTATCCGGTGGTGCGATTCGGCGTGGTCCGCAGACCCCAGAGTACGGAGTCGAGCTCCTCTACCCAGTGCGTGTTAGATTCCTTGAGGGACCGCACTAATCTGGGTTTGATGCCGCTCATGATAAGACCATTTGCTCGCTCGACCTGACCGTTAGTTTGTGGGTGCTAGGCTTAAGCATAATCGAGCTTGATGCCCATGTTTTTGCACCAGAGTTTTACCTCGTCGGCCGTAAAGTTCGTGCCGTTATCAGTGATGATGCTATGGGGGACGCCGTAACGGTGTACGACCCCAGATATGAAGTCTATCACCGGCCCAGATTCGGCCATCTTAACAGGCTTGGCTTCTATCCATTTGGTGAACTTATCCACCATGAACAGTAAGTATTTTTGCTTGTGGGTTCCTCCTTAAAGGGGTCCAACCATGTCAAGCCCCCAGACCGCGAAGGGCCAGGTGATGGGGATAGTATGGAGGGCAGTGGGTGGCATATGGCTTTGGTTTGCAAAAAGCTGGCAACCAACGCATCGCTGGACTAAGTCCTGAGCGTCTGCCCGGGCCGTCAGCCAATAAAAGCCTGTACGGAAGGCCTTGCTTACAAGGGCCCGAGCTGCAGCGTGGTGACCGCCGAGTCCGGCATGAATTTCAGCCAGAAGATTCCGCCCTTCCTCTTCGGAGATGCACCTTTGAAGGACTCCGGTGGTGCTTTTCTTATAAAGCTCTCCCTCATGGACTTTATAGGCTTTAGATTGCCGCATTATGCAGCGTGCCTCGTTTTGGTCCTCGGGAAGTTCCTGCCTAGTAAGGTAGGCTAGGAATGGTTCCGTCCACGGGGCGATGACGGCCATTATTACGTGGGCTGAAGATGTTATTTCGTTGGCAGAGCCTCCAATTATGTCAGAGTGTTCGGTGTCGGGCAGTGCGGTTGGGTCCGGGCTGTTATTACCGAGTTCTCCTTCCCATACTACGGATGGCTTGAACAACCATTCCAAGAAGATGTTGGGAGGGACGGCATCGCGTTTTGCGCTGATGCGTGCCAGGACGTCTGCTGCCTGATTGTTTTCCCGGGATATATGGTGAAATTCGAGCCCCTCGAACCGAGCTGACATTTTAGGACAGCGGTGCGATAAGCTGCCATTTTCGGATCCTTGGCATCAAAGTCTCCATTTATTTGGGATATCACGAGGTTCGAATCCCCGCGCATCTCTAGGCGTTGAATGCCCATGGATACTGCCATCTAGAGACCATGTAGAAGGGCCTCATATTCGGCTGCGTTGTTGGAGTCCGTATACATTATCTGGAGTACGTATTGAACTGTATCTCCTGTTGGGGACGTCAAAACGACACCAGCCCCCAGGCCAGCCAACATTTTGGAGCCGTCGAAGTGCATGATCTAGTTGGAATATGTGCCATACACTTTAGGGAGTTCGGCTTCCGTCCATTCGGCGTTGAAGTCGGCCAGTACTTGCGACTTAATGGCTCGCCGTGGCTTGTAAGTTATGTCAAACGGGAGGAGCTCAATGGCCCATTTGGTAATCCGGCCCGTCGCATCGCGGTTGTTTATAATATCATTAAGTGGCACTTCTGAGGCTACTATTATCGTACACTCTTGAAAGTAGTGTCGCCGCTTCCGGGATGCCATGAATACTGTGTACGCTATCTTTTGATAGTGCGGGTACCGTGACTTGCATGGAGTAAGGACAGTGGATACATACTAAACCGGCTTTTGAAGGGGGAATTTATGTCCGTCCGTTTCTCGTTCAACGACGAGCACTGCGCTCACAAGTTGATGAGTTGCCGCAATGTATAATAGCATTGGTTCGCCAATATTTGGCACGGCCAGGACTGGGTTGGTTGCCAATATGTCTTTTCTTTCTTCCAGTCCGGCTGTGGCGGCAGCCGTCCACTCGAAGTGGTCGGTGCGCCGAAGGAGGCGATAAAGGGGTAATGCCTTTTCTCCCAGTCAGAAGATAAAGCGGCTTAGAGCCGCCAGGCATCCTGTCAATTTTTGTATTTTTTTGAGGTCCTTTGGGATATCCAACTGTGACAGAGCTCGGATCTTGGCCGGATTTGCTTCAATTCCTCTGCCGGATACAATGAAGCCTAAGAGCTTTCCGGCTGGTACTCCGAAAACGCATTTTTCCGGGTTGAGCTTGATGTCGTATGTTTGGAGGTTATCAAATGTGAGCCTCAAGTCGTCTACTAGAGATTCGACATGTTTGGTTTTGACGACCACGTCATCTACGTATGCCTCCACTATTTTGCCGATCTGGTCTGCTAGACATGTCTGAATCATGCGCTGATATGTTGCACCGACGTTTTTGAGCCCAAAGGGCATTGTGTTGAAGCAGAAGGGGCAGTATGGTGTGATGAATGCCGTTGCGGCTTGGTCCGGCTCTGCCATCTTAATTTGATGGTAGCCGGAGTATGCGTCGAGGAAGCACAATGAATCGTGTCCTGCGGTAGCGTCGATAATTTGATCGATGCGGGGGAGGGGGAAGGGATCCTTTGGGCAAGCCTTGTTGAGGTCCTTAAAATCGACGCACAAGCGCCAGGATTTGTCCTTCTTTGGTACCATCACCAGGTTTGCTAGCCAGTCCGGATGTTTTATGTCTCTGATGAATCCGGCCTCCAATAGCTTGGCTAGTTCCTCTCCTATGGCTTGTCTCTTAGGTTCGGAGAAATGCCGAAGAGCCTGCTTGACTGGCTTGAATCCTTTTAGAATATTGAGGTTGTGCTCGGCCAGCCTGCGTGGGATTCCTGGCATGTCTGAAGGGTGCCAGGCAAAAATGTCCCAGTTCTCGCGTAGGAACTCTCGTAGTGCAGCGTCTACATCAGGGTTTAACTGTGCCCTGATGGAAGCTGTTTTTGTAGGGTCCGTTGGATGGACTTGGAATTTGACTATTTCGTCTTCTGGTTTAAAGGAGATGGACTTGGATCTTTTATCGAGTATCCCGTCGTCCCTGTTCACCATGGAGCGCAACGCAGTCAGTTCCTCAGCCGCTAGGTCTTCGGATAGTGCCTCGAGGGCTAGTGCGGCTGTTTTATTTTCGGCGCGGAGTGCTGTGTCTGGATCACTAGCGAGAGTGATGATTCCGTTGGGCCCGGGAATTTTGAGCTTCGTGTACCCGTAATGGGGTATGGCTTGGAAGATTGTAAATGCCTCCCGCCCTAATAGAACGTGGTATCCGCTACTAAACGGGGCCACTTAGAACGTGACCTCTTCGGACCTATAATTGTCCTGCGTGCCGAACACCACATCTAGTGTGATTTTTCCTGTACAGCGTGCTTCCTGAATGGGGATTATTCCTCTAAAGGTTGTGCTGCTTCACTCAATGCGGTCCAGTCTATTTCCATTTTTTGAAGGGTTTCCTCATAAATGAGGTTCAATCCGCTGCCACCGTCCATGAGTACCTTGGTGAGTCGAAAGCCGTCCACTATTGGACTGAGGACCAATGCGGCTGGTGCTCAGGCTGTTCGGAATTTAGGTTCGTCACTGGCATTAAAAGTAATAGTCGTGTCACTCCATGGGTTTATTGTTGCCACGTGGTAGACTTCGGCAAGGCTGCGGAGTGTTCGTTTTCGCATATTATTTGATGCGAAAGTCTCGAAGACTGTTAATACCGTACTGGTATCCCTGGGCTGGTACTCTGTGGTTTCTGGGTTTAGAAGATCCTCGCCACTTTTGGCCACCTGCCGGAGTATCCAACATGCTCTAAGGCTATGAGTTGGTGCGGCGCCCTCTGCACTGTGAATTTTACAAGGTCCATTGAGCCATCCCTCCAGTACGGTTCCATGCCCTGTAGAGGGTTTTTGCTTTTTGGTGTTTAACCCGGGTGCCTGGCGATAATGCACCCTTTTATTTCAGACTGGGTTTGTATTCAGGGCCGGATTGTCCCAAAATTTTATTTTGGTTTTCTAGGCGCTTTCCATCGCACAATACTTTCGTACTATGGATGCCAAGTCGGCGAAGCGTGTAATTTCACGGCGACTTGTGGCGTTGAAGATTCCCTTGTCCGTGCAATTATTGCAGAAGAATGAATTGCGTCTTCCTCGCGGCAGTCCTTGATCCTGTTGATGACCAGGAGGAATCTAGCCCAGTAATGGTGTACTGTTTCTTCGGGCTCTTGCCTAATTTGGGATAGATCGCTTATGTTTGGGTGGGTGGGTGGAATTGAATCCAAACCCTCACCCAATCTGAGACTCAAGGGCCAAGGAGTTTCCAAACTCAGAAGCTTGGATTCTTGGATGTTGTCCAATGAATCTAGCCAGCTGCCTAACTCTAGGTTCAGGGCTTGAGTGACGTCCTCCCCTCTGCGGGTATCCGGCTTGGAGGGATCGGGAATCTGGACATAGCTAGTCCTTAAGATAGATGAAGGGTCACCGCATTGTTCCTCCACCACTGCAACGTGATGGGTGACATAGGGAGAGTTAATCTCTCTCAGATCGGGTTTAGGCCCAATTTGATCATAGTCTGTAGCGACTCCCAGGGCGGCGATGCGATCCAAGAGCTCGTTTAAGGAAGAGAGCTCCATTGGATCTAACTGCTCGGCGAGTTCCGAGTTGACGTGAAGATAGCTTTTGATGACCTGAGAAGTCATCGTCGGCGCAGCGGCCGAACAGGTGGTCATAAGAAAACCACCTAGCCGGAGAGTTTGGCCGAAAGCCAAAACTCCCTTAGCAACAGTGCCGTCTTTAAAGACGGGATGAGGCATCCTTCCTGATGGCGACAGCACAGAGGAACTCTCAATGAAAGCACCAATGTCGGTGTCAAAACCGGCGGATCTCAGGTAGGGGGTCCCGAATTGTGCGTCTAGGCGGATGGTAACAGGAGACAAGGGACACAATGTTTTTACCCAGGTTCGGGCCCTCTCGATGGAGGTAAAACCCTACTCCTGCTTGATTAATATTGATCATATGGGTAGTACAAGAGTGGATCTACCACGAGATCAGAGAGGCTAAACCCTAGAAGCTAGCCTATGGTATGATTGTTGTTCGTCCTATGGACTAAAACTCTCCGGTTTATATAGACACCGGAGAGGGCTAGGGTTACACATAGTCGGTTACAATGGGAGGAGATCTACATATCCGTATTGCCAAGCTTGCCTTTCACGCCAAGGAAAGTCCCATCCGGACACGGGACAAAGTCTTCAATCTTGTATCTTCATAGTCCAAGAGTCCAGCCGAAGGTTATAGTCCGGCTATCCGGACACCCCCTAATCCAGGACTCCCTCACGCCCCTCTCAAGCTCCAATCAAATGCAGATAGTACATTGCCTAACTCTCCTCCCCTCTGCCCCTGTGGGGCCTACTAGCAGCAGAGAAATTCTGCACCACGGGCCTGCATCCTGGCCCATGAACGGCTGGGTTCCTAGTCGTATGCAGGCCGTGGTCTATGAATTCTCCTGCTATGGTAGGTGGGCATCTTTTTTTGGCATATTGCCATGTGTTTTGATCTTCAAATCACGTACTAAGTTATACACTCACTTGCATGCAATACACATTTGTTTTGCATATATGACAAGTTAATGTTTTGACCTTCAAATCACCTAATAAATTTTACACATTCTCACTTACATGTAATACACATGGCTATTAATGGGATTTCAACAAAAATGAGGCCGTGGTGTATGAATTCTCCTCCCACATGCATGCCATGGTCATGGTAGGGTGTGCATAAAGTTTGGGATCATTTGGTGGGACCGGCAAGGAAAACCTCTTTCAGACTTGCCCTTCGGCAGACCCGAATGGTCAGGCTTGTACATGGTTCATGTGGAGGCATGCGTGAGATGACCCCAACTTTTTGGGACCATGTGGGCATGGATAATGTGGTCCCCCAGGCAAGGTGTGCATGAATTCGGACACAATACGCATGTTGCGTCACGTTGGGGCACTGTTCTAGGGTCTTATCGCTTCAAAACCCCTACAAAACGCATCGAGTGTCGGAAATGAACGATACTTGCCATGCATGCTTGCCATGGTCATCGTAGGGTGTGCATAAAGTTTGGTATCAATTGGTGAGACCGAGAAGAAAAACCTGCTTCTAGTACATGGTGCAAGTGGAGGCATGCATGCGATTGTCCCGACTAGATTTGGTTTAATAATATGTCAAGTATCAAACAGAAAAGAAAAATTTATAATTAGGAAGAACAACCATGAAAAGTGAAATAAAAGACAACATTATATCATACATTATTTAAATTTATAACTGTTAGAACAAAGAAAAGAGGAGAATATAGAAAACAGAAGAAAAATTAAGTGCAATAAAAGACAACATATTATCTTACATTCAAAAAATAATTCAAATATAAAAAAGATTAGATCTATTAGAATGAAGAAGTGAAATAAAAGATAACATATTATCTTACATTTTGAAAATATTTCAAATATAAAGAAGAGAACAAATATTAGAATGAAGAAGTGAAATGAAACAAAACATTTTATCTTACAAACTAAAAATATTTCAAATATAATAAAGATAAGAAATATTAGAATGAAGAATTGAAATAAAACACACCATTTTAGTTTATATTTCATATATATTATCAATATAAAAAAGAGAACGAACAAATGAAATAAAACACAACAGAATTTGGCACATTTTTTAATTTTATTAAACACTGTTAGAAATAATATAGAAAAAAGATATTTGATTTTAAATAGTAGAAATATAAAAAAGAAAAGAAATTTTGGAGTTAAGAAGTGAAAAAAGAGAGACTATAAAACAGAAACAAATTTAAGAATTTATAAAAGTTTCTTATTTCATTGCGCCGGTAAGGCTGCCTTGGGCCAGCCCGCCCGAATTGGGCCCAAGGCAGAGCCGCGCAGGGCACAAGCTAGGGCACAACCATGGGGTGGTGGGAGTTTAGTCCCACCTCGCCAAGCGAGAGAGCGCCGCACCGGTTTATATACCCGGCTGCGACTCCCCACTCAAGCTCCTATCATATGCAGGCAGTACATTGCATAACTCTCACCCCATCAGCCCTGTGGGGTCTACCAGAAGCAGACAATTCTGCACCACGGGCCCGCGTCCTAGCCCATGAACGGCCGGGTTCCTAGTCGTATGCAGGCCGTGGTGTATGAATTCTGCTGCTCTTGTAGGTGGGCATTTTTTGGCATATTGCCATGTTTTTTGATCTTCAAATTACGTTCTAAATTATAGACATGCTCACTTGCATGCAATACACATTTTTTTGCCATATTGCCATGTGTTTTGACCTTCAAATCACCTAATAAATTTTACACATGCTCACTTACATGTAATAACATGGCTATCAATGGGATTTCAAAACAAATGAGGCCGTGGTGTATGAATTCTCCTCCCACATGCATGCCATGGTCATGGTAGGGTGTGCATAAAGTTTGGGATCATTTGGTGGGACCGGCAAGGAAAACCTCTTTCAGACTTGCCCTCCGGCAGACCCGAATGGTCCGACTTGTAAATGGTGCATGTGGGGCATGCATGAGACGACCCCAACTTTTGGGAGCATGTGGGCATGGCCAATGTGGCCCTCCATGCAAGGTGTGCACGAATTCGGACACAAAACGCACGTTGCGTCACGCTGGAGCAGTGTTCTAGGTTTTTTCTCGACCACCTCCAAATCACCTCAACTTTGGCACACATGATATCTTGGACAAACAAAGCTAGGTTTCCTAGGTTTTATATTTTTTTGAATTTTTTTAATTTATAACGACCTGTAGACCGACTGGTCAAAACATCGGTCTATACCTGAAGGGGACATTGTAAAATATTATTTTTCCAAAATTTTTTCATAGCCATGTTTGGCACATGTGGGTCACCATGTAAAAGAAAATTTGGGTGATTTGGAGGTGGTGGAAAAAAATCACATTTGTTCAAAAACTGGCACCAAATGGCCCCTCCGTAATGCGGTGATTTTTTCGACCACCTCCAAATCACCTCAATTTTTTCACACATGATCTCTTGCACAAACAAAGCTAGGTTTCCAAGGTATTAATTTTTTTGTATTTTTTATTAATTTATATTGCCCTCTAGACTGACTGGTCAAAACATCGGTCTATACCTCAAGGGGGCATTGTAAAATATATTATTTTCAAAATTTCTTTCATAGCCATCTTTGGCACATGTAGGTCACCATGTACAAGAAAATTTGGGTGATTTGGAGGTGGTGCAAAAAATCACCTTTGTTCAAAAACTGGCTTAAGTTAGACCCATTTTTTATAATATATTTGAAATGAAAGATTTAATCATGCTAACTTATGAACATTGACAAAAAAAGATTTTCAACATTTTCTAACTTTTATAATATATTTGAAATGGAAGATTCAATATTGCTAACTTATGCACATTGACAAAAAAATGATTTTGAACATTTTCTAATTTTTATAATATATTTGAAATGGAGTATTCAATAATGCTAACTTATGCACATTGACAATAAAAGATTTTCAACATTTTCTAATTTTTAAAATATATTTGAAATGGAATATGCAATCATGCTAACTTATGAAAACCTCAAGTCCATGTATTACACTTTGTAACCTATGTAGATAAGGCTAGTCTACTTTATAAAAAACATTTGTAATGGTAGGACAAATAAATGTGACAGTTGAAAACATCGACATAAAAACTCCATGCTAATTCAAACATTATATTTTGCAAACACTACTTTTTCTTTTTAACATTTTCTTGTTCTTTTTCTTATAAGTCAGTTGCAGTTTACAAATTCAAATAATTAAGATAATTTCTTTTCTTCTATTTCGCTCGTTTATTACAAAAATCCATTAAGTCTTCATTCAACTGTTCTTCTTTGCACACACCATTACCAAGCACATGGCCACATCATGGGAACTGTATGCAGCATGTCTCATCAGTCAAGCAACATTGAAGCACCTACTGTGATCATTGAAGCATCAGAATATAAACACTGCAACAAAGTGTAGCTAACCTGTATCTAGACAGTATATATATTTCAGAGACATACTAGATTACTTAAGATTCTGCCATACTACTTAAAAGTCTGCCATACTACAACCTTCCAACAGTTCACTACCATACTAGAGCAAAAGAAAACATCATCAACTATACTAACTAGATGACCAGTTGCGCCAATGGCGCAAAGGCCGAGAGTAAGCCATGTATTGAAATAATGTACATTAATATTATTCGGGCACATATTGAAACATATGAAAATAAGTATTTATTGCTGGTAGATAGATGCTTAGTGATGATACATAATGTTCTAAGAAGCTTACGATTAATTATTTACAATGTTATTAGCAAAGAAAGTAGATAGTCACATATAGGCGCTATGAAGTGATAAATATTAAACAAAGTCATCGCTGCATGTTTGACCATGACGCAAAAAGCGAGAGCGAGCCAAGCATTCAAAGCATGTGTATGAGATTGATTTAGAATCAACTTAAAATACTTATATTCCATTACACGAAAGCTTGATGCTTGAAAGAAAATATTCAGATCACTTGGTGATAGCATACATTGGCTTTACAAAACATGCTATATTAGCATAGATGAATGGTGCATATAGTGCTTGCCCGTTAACCGCTCGAGTCTTGTACCCGCCGTTGGCAGGAAGGAAAGAACCTACGACCCAGACGGATGAACAACCTAGCCGCACACTGCAGACATGATCAGAGGCCTATAGAGGAACAAAAGAATCAAGCGACTGTGTATAAAACAATAAGCAGATGGTACACTTTATTAATTATTTTTCTAGCCGTTTTTCCTTTATCACCAAGCAGCACGTATTAGTTGGGTAAACAATAACCAGGTGGTACATTTGATATTGGAACCCCCATACATTTATTATCTCTACTCATTTAAAGAACTAACCCGAGCAGGCATTGCAAGACTATTAAGAATCGGTATGAAACTAAGAAAAGTGGGCATCCTCTGTAAACATGGATATCGACCAATGGCATATGAGCACACATTCACCCAGGAAGAAAACCACCAAGACAAGCATAAGTAATCAAGAACACATTTTTTTTCTAACAAGATCTGAAGGAAAACCCACACAAAGCACGACAAGCATAATAAGGTGAACCCCGAAACACATAGACAGGCAACCTAGCCGCACAAATGCAGGAGTTCACGGCCTATATTATCAAGAAGTAAGAACCCGAGGCAATCTGAGTAGACCTAACCTTGTTGGTTAACGGCATGGTCGAACGAACCAACAAAGAACCTGCACAGGCAGAGAAACATGCAATGCAAAATGTTTCAGCTCACAGGCATTTCATCGAACAGGAGACGGCATGAAAGATATTACCACATCTTGCAAGAATATAAGGGAAAGAAACCCCGCATTAGCTTAGGAAAACCAAATGTGGCTGAGACTGCCGCATCCTCTTCTTAGGCGACATCCAGCAGAGCACAGTGCAGAACTGCAGATTCAGAACATGCAGATCATGTTAAGTTAAATACCCGTATATATGTGCAAATATATCACTTCTAAATTTCACCAGTAAGTCATGACAACAGTTTGGCATTAACAATAGTGTAAAAAAATAGCAGGAAGCATACTTAGTTAATCGAATACATCACAAGCTTCAATTGCTGAAACAAATAGTCCAATGATCAAATTCAAGAGAAGTAATTTGGGTTTCTGTATTAATAGATAACATCGAAGGAGCTGATAGTAGCAATTAAAAAAGTCATCATAAACCTGTCTGGAAAGCTGAATTAAAGCTTTGAAGCAATGGGTGCCAATAGCATGAAGTAAAGAAAAAAAAACTTGAGGCGGGCTTAGGATAATCTTCGAAATTTTTAGTAATCATCTGGCCAGACCGAACAATCAAACAAGGTTGTAATTCCTACCTCAAGGGTACACTGGAAAACAGCCTCGAATATACGAGGCGCATCATCAAGCATTTCAGCTTTGTACCTTCAGTATAAATACAAAGATTAGAAATGATGTACAATAACATCAGAGTATTAAGTATTAACAATAAATAACTGGATATGGAACCTAGATGACTGAGAGAAGAATCTTCATACAGACTACCACTCACTACTTAGAGAACATTTTAGTTCCCAGCTAGAGAAAAAAATGGGTATCAAATTCAAGGCAATACTTTTTTTGCTTTCAGAGAAACTGGCCAATGTTCTGATATTGTGCCAGAAGTAATCGGACCAATGTACTGATATGTGCTAAGGTTTCTTGAGCGAATGTGACTGGTGAGGAGCAAGTGTGTGCTGCTCTGAACCTTTTTGCTTTACAAAAGAGAAACTGGCCTGCACTTTCCCACTGCATGGACATATAATATTTAGTGCTGGTACAAGGGTTTGTTGCTGCTGACTGATAGAAATTCAGGCACAAGCGGTGGTGATCTTAGTGGGAACAATCAAAACAGAAGCAGCAAATGAATCCCAGTAGACCCATGTCAGAATAATATATTTGCAATAGAATTTAGCATGTTAATTCTGTAGATAAATGCAGCAGAGACACATGTATATTCGACGGCAATGGGTCTTGCACGCATTGCATGAAGGGAAGGGAACGAGCCGGCTTAACCAACAGAACAAATGTGTGTAGCCTGCGTCGTACCTTGCGATAGAGCTCGTATCCGGCCTTGATCCTGACGTCTTGGCCCTTTCTGAAGTCGAGTATGGTCTAGGCGAACTCGACGGCGCCGCTCTTCCTCTTCTGCAGGCAGGCAGGAACAGAGGAACGACAAGGTTCAGGTTTAGGTACAGGTAATACAAAATCAAGATGGTTATGGCCATGAAGGCAAATGCTGATGGTTGGGGGAATGGGCAGTGATTCTACTGTACCAGCTTGAAGTTCTTCTCTGCGAGAAGGCGGCCCTTGATGTTGAGGCCGAGGAGGCCGTCATCGGTGAATGAGACGGCCGGGGCCCGAAGCAGCCGCTCCCGCCTCTGTGGTCTCGCGCCCGAGCGGCACCTCTTCGCAGCTCAACGCCGCAACCACCGCTCCTCTCGCCTCTTCGCAGGTAGACGCCCGCATCCGTCGCTCCCATGCCTCGATCCAACCCTGCATCAGCCGCTCCCCCGCCTCAAGCCAGTGCCACCGTCGCCGGGAAGCTCGCCTCCGCACCCGGGGCGGACGAGGGGTCAATACTATAATGCTGAAAATGCATGTAGATCAACAAAACTGCACTGCAACCACATATACACAACACTGAAATTGTATGAGCATCTAGAACTATGTTAGTCTATCTCTGCCTGGACCATTTTCTCGACCATCATTCCTACAGACCAGACATACACAACACTGAAAACTTCACTACAACATCATTTCTCTTCTATTGATATACAATAAATATGGGGGGAAATTTCTATAGAAAGAAAGGTTGGTCTGCTCAAATATAATCTGCCTTCTCCACTGTACCATCTCTGCCTGGACCACTGTGAAAAGGGGAAGGAAATAAGATCACCTGGTCTTGTCGAAGTCAGGGGGTGTGTGGGTCTGTATGAGACGCAGTCCGTCGAGCTCCCCTCTCCTTCCTTTAGCTGCTAGTCACCAGAAGCAGGGGGGCGGCAAGCTCAGGTTGAGAACGATGGCCGGCAGCACCGCCTCCATGAGGGTCGGTCAGACGGAGCTGCGGCGTCATCCCGCAGGACGTAAATAGAGGCGGCAGCGGTGGTGAGCACGGAGAGAGGAGTCGGAGCGGCGGCAGCGGCGAGGACGGAGGAAGGAGTCGAAGAGGCACTCATTAGCTCGTCGTCACCTCGCATCGGTCGAGCCACCGTCGGGACGCCCGGATCTCCTCTTCCTCCTCCAGATCCTGCCTCCCTCCTCTTCCTCCAGATCCGGGGCAGGCGGCGCGGGGAGGAAAGAGACGGTTGGGGCGAGATTTAGGGTTAGATGAGGGAACGGGGATGGAGGAGAAAGAGGACGGGCACGGGGCTCACCACGGCCGTCGAGCGCGTCCCTCGCGCGGTGCGGTGGTTTTTTCCTCGCGTGGTGCGCTGCATCCTGGCTGTTTTTTTTTTCACGCGCGGGGCGATGCGGTGATTTTTTTCCTCGCGTGGTGCGGTGCGCTCGAGGCATCGGTTGTGACTAGGAGTCTAGGAGGCTTTATATGTTAGATGATGAGTACCATTTCCACCTTCCAAATTCACTGTTCAGAACCATACTTGCGCAGAAGAAAAACATCATCAACTATACTGATGATGAGTATGACTACCAGCTTCACAGAGGGTGACTAGATGGGACCCATAGCCTTCAGGAGGGCTGCATGCTCTGCCCTGATCTTCACGTCGTTCCCACTCGTCGCTAAACCACGTGCATGCGACATAAGGTGCTCATACAGCCCATCCTTGGGAATGGGCTTAGTGGTGCAGTATGGGCACTTGAACTTGCCCCACTTGTAGTACGCCGCCTTGCCCTTCTCCCTGATCTTCTCGGCTTCATGCTCAATGAAGGACTCTTGGTTCCAGTCGTCCACCTCATCTCCAGAGTTGTATTGCACATACAAATGATTTGCATAAATACATACTTCCCATTTAGAGTACTGTAATTAACAAACACCAGATAGTTGCCATTTACTGGAATTTAATGAACAAACAAACATAATAGCCACATACAGTAATTTAATTAAATAAAAAACAGTAAATTACCATTTCCATCAATTTCATTGACAAACTACAGAAATATCCCATGTAGATGCATTCATATACTGCTTATACTGAACTAAACAATAGAAATTTCAAATTGAAGGAAATTAAATGAAAATATAAGAAAATATTCAATTTTAGAAGTATTTAATGGACAACCAATGCATTCATATATGGTTTCATGAAAATACATCCCAAATATCTCATTTACAGCTAATTAATGCACAAACAACAACTTTCAGAGGAATTAAATGAAAGTATAACAAAACTTTCCATTTTAGAATAATTTAATGGACAAACAACAGAATATTTCCATTTATATGCATTCAGATATGGTTTCATGAACAAAGACCACAAATATGCCATTTAGAGCTAATTAATGACCAAACAACACAACTTTATGATATCAATGAATAAACTACATAACAATCCAATTTAGAGGCATTCAGATAGGGCATCATCAACAAACAACATCTCATACAAATTAATAAACAGACAAAAAAAACTACTTGGGGTTACCTCATACACGTCGTCGTCGTCATCATAGTCAGGATCATACGGGTCCTTGAACCCAGTGATGTCCAGCTTCCGCTTGGTGCCAGCAGCTTCCTCTTCCTGCAATATAAGTAATTCAATTATACTACTAACTACATAACACAGTATGCAAAGGTCAAGCAATCTGCAATGTGCTTCTAATAACCTAAAATGATACTTTGACCTAAAATTAAACTGTATCCAAAGGTCAAGCATTCTACAATGATAGCTTGGTCAAAATAATATTTTAGGTTATGCTGACTGCGGTCCATCACACTATAACGCCAGACTGGGCACCAACACTAATCTTTTGAGTGCTCAGGACTGCCAATGGAGATAGTACATTCTTTGATGTACCCTGGAACTATATCAGTGAGCCATTGTGGTTCACAACAATTAATTGCATTTAGTTCATCTGGCTCATGTAATGTACATAGTGGTGCATCAGCTGCCCTATCCTTTGAACCTTATATTGGATGGTATATTGTAATGCCCTGAGCTTCAGGAAAGGAAAGCTTTGTGCAATTTTTGGTGCTAGGTGTGAAACTATTTCATATGACATTCATGCATGGAGTTATGCAACAACAATTTAATATGAGTTGGTCATCTGGCATAGTTGCATGTCTAGCAAACCTATGTATGGTTCACTTTATAAGTACAGGAATCCTACAGATCAAAAATAAACCTACCTACAATTTCAGTTTATGGATAATGAAGTGAACCTCCTAACTATTTTGAAATTGTGCACTAGTTAAACGTACTGTGTTCATTTCAACAATTAATTGATATACTTCAAATGAACGAAGTAGGATTTTAACCTCATTTGTACAATATCAACTTTAATAGATACACTGGGTGGCTGCTCAGCCCCTGCCGTGGCCCACTGAGGGAATATGCAAAACAAATCTAACAACATATACAACACATAACAAAATCTGAGCACATGAGGCAATCCAGATTCTAATATAAAAAACCTAACTCTCATTATGATCTCTCTAGCATTCAAGCACGAATCAACTACGAAAAACGCTAACTCTCAAATGGGGTTCCCCATTCAATCAAAAAACCCTAAAAAGCAGAAGGGGGTGCCGCATTCAATCATAAATCTACAACAAAAAACCTATTTACTAAATCTTCTGCTTATCAACTACAACTATGAGAGGAGGGGAACGAGAAGCATTACCACATCCACCACCTGCTTGTCGCTCGCCTCCGCACCTACATCCGGTGCGCCGCCAGACACCGTCACCACCAGGTCCGGCACGACGGAGTCCGAGCCCACCACCCCCTGCTCCACCAGATCCGCCGCTGCAGCGACCGATCCAGCGAATGCGGGTGCGGCATCTCCCGCACCGCCGACGGCGGCCACTTCTTGGACGGCATCTGCCGCAGTGTTCGCGGCCTCGACCGCAAATCCGTGCACAGCGGCGGCAGCGCCACGACCTTGCGCCATCGAAGCCTAAGAGAACCCGCCGGAGAGAGGGAGGCGGTGGGGTTGAGCGAGTAGGTGCGGTGGCGGGGCGATGGAGACGAGGGGAGACGATGCAGCAAGGTGAGAGGGAGTGAGCCGATTTGGGGGGAAATGGTGGGGGCGATGCGGCCGGTGGTGGTTCCCCTCCCTCTTTATAGGATGTGACATTTTTGGAAGTTCTCGTGCGTCGCGTGGCCGCGTGGCTAGCACACGCCCACCGCATGTGACCAGGGAAAACGATACGCACATGTACAATACATGCATACCCTCAGCGTACAAAAGTAATCGGGCCGGTGGGGGCTCGTACAAGGCTGTACGCGCGCTCTCCGCGGGCATAAAAAGACGATCGTGCCCCTCCTCACGAATCGTTTTTGACAGATCTCAGCCGTCCTTGTGTTTCTCCCCTCGCGTTCAGCCCGGGGGGAGCATCGGAGCAGAAACGGGCGGCGGCGGCGACCAGCAGGGCTTCTTTCTTGGACTCTGCGCTACAGAGGTCGCCCAACGGCTGCTGCTCCGTCTCCCCGCCCCTTCTCCGCCGCTGGGCTGCCCCGCTCCCCACCCACAGCTGCTCCGACAGAGGCCGATGTCAACACCGCGTCGCCCATCTCCCCCACCTGCTGCTGCTGCTGCTCTGCTCGATCACTTGCTTCTCTCTTCATGTTCATTGGGGATGGGGCGCTAGGGTTCATGGGGGAGTTGGTCTGATTCAACCTATTGTTGTGCGCTGCTTTCGGCAAACAGAAACCCTATTCCTACGCACGAGTTTTCTTTTTACCTTTTGAATCTTACGTGCAGTGAGATAAGGAATAATTGACTACCTAGAGCAAATTGTGCTAACAAGCATCTCAAAAAAAATTGTGCTAATAACCGTCGCCCAAGTGAAAAAAAGTACGTACCTTTTTTATTTAAGTAAAAATAACTCGTAATGGTGCTACTGCCGCTGCATCATAGCTTTTGACTTGGCTGGCATCGGCATTGAACAAGCGGATGAATCCAGTGCATTCATCACTTTCTCTTCCTAGACCAAAACACACTTAGAGGAATCAAGTTTTCTTCGACATTGCTCGATCAGCATCTCTAGATAGATGGAACAGCATGAACTTTCAATATGAACAAGGCACCAATAGAAATACGAGGCCCTGAAGAACATATAACAAGCATCAAATTTATCGGTAGAGTAGATAACATACTCACCGCTTCATATAGTAGGTGCAGACAATGATGGTGGGAAACCAGCATATAATCAACAAGGATAGATGGGTTTGCTAGGTGCAGCAAACAACTCCACCTGCAATATCTTCAAGTCCACTGAAAAGTATCCAGACTTCGGCTCATCGTGTGAAGATGTGGTGTACACCGCTTCTATGATCAGGTATACCCCAGTGACACCAACCAGAATCGCACGCTTTACCGGCAACCAGATGATCTTCTCAAAGTGCCATTGGTTATTTCTCATAATGGAATATGTGAGCCAATATCGGTCATCATCACTATCCTAATCAAAGCCTCGAGTGAGCATCCCGAGCGTTCCTTCCGGCGTCTCCACAATGAGAAAACTGCTATTCCCAAGTTGTTCAGGTGGCAGGTCGACAGCAGAGAACTCCATTGTGCACACGTCAAGCACAAGCAACTCGCTCTGGAAATGCAAATGCCAATAGAAATGCCCGTGGATGAAATAACGCTTGATAGCCCAAACTCGTAGTTTCGAAATGAAGCATCTCAATGTAGAATCAGCACTCCATTGATTGTAAGTGAGAACATGCCATAGTCCATGCAAAGAGGTGAAGACGAGAAGCAGAAGATTCATTCTGCATTCCACGAGGCATAGCACCCTGAATGATAAAGGGTCCTTGTCATCCTCGTCGCGAGCAAGGAACGTTTCCAGACTGAGGAGATCCGGCCTAGTGATCAGATTGCCGGGGACTGTGGGCAGCAGCCAGGACGTAGCAGCGTTGCACGGGGTCGCACGCGGCAAGGTCCCTGACCAAAAAATTGTGGTGCTCCCAGTCGCATATCTCGGCGGAGCCAACGAGGATGCGTCTGCCGCTTTTTTCCTCGACCGGGGCGCCGGCGAGGAGGGCGAGTCCGTCAAAGAAGTTAATTGGACATCAGGAACGGTCGGCAGAGGATGGCAGGAGGGAGGAGCGGGAGAAGTCAAAGCCGACGAGGGCGCGGGCGGGGACGGCGGAGGGGTGCGGCGGCTGGGCTGGGACGAAGAGCATGCCGATGAGAGGCAGATGGTGGAGTGCGCGGTATCGTCACAGGAAGGAGTAGTCGGAGATGATGCGGTGGAAGGAAGCGCGAGCGATGGAGGCGCAGGCGAGGTCGGCGGCGGTGGGGATGCGGAGGAAGATTTCCTCGAGCAGCACATCCAGGATATCGGTGATGGACAGCACCGGCAGTGGGGTTTGGTGGGAACTTGGAGCCGGCAGCGGTGGCATCATGGTAGCCGGGACAAAGATTTCCTCCATGAGCCCGTCTTGGGTTGGAAAGAACGGCGGCTCCAGCGGTGGTGCTGGATTGGAGGTTGGCTGCGGCGCCATTGGGGATTTGGTGGATCGGTGACGGTGTCAGAATTCCTTCCGCACCATCTACGTGACTACCCACTTCAAAATTAATCTCCAAATATTTTTGAAGAGAGTGGGTTTTTCTATACCCAGGATAGATGCGCCCACGCTACATCCCATATTCAGACCGTTTGTCTTTTGCAATGTTTCTCGAGATCTGTTCCATGAACAGCACATGCGTCAGAAGTTAAATCCCAGTATATACAATAATCTGCTGGACATTTCTCTCTCTCCTCACGTCATGTGTCTCACCCTCTCATGAAAGATTCTGCATGCACATGCAGACAAAGGGACTTTCTTCTTGACCATATTTATCTCTCTCTCAAGTCAAATGCAACAGTCAGCCATGCAATGAAATTTACATTCAGATGCGCAAGCTCTCTCTCACATGTTTCCTCTCTCTTTAAATTCGCCAAAACAATCTCTCTTTGAGTCTTCTACGCAGGCTCTCTCTCTCTCAAAGAAATTTCTTCTCACTTCTCCTAGCCGCCCCGCATTTTTCAAAACTGCTGTACGTACGATTCTTTTTAGTCGGACGCTGGTACGACCGGAGAGCAGATGCTATGGCCCACAAACTGATAATCTATGATTTGTCTCTAATCGTACTGAGTGTTGGACGAAAATTCATCGTACGTATAGCAAGGTTCCGCATTTTTCTACTAGCTGGCCCACTCTTTTTGCAAACACGTAGCCATACAGCAAACACTGTTGCACCATTCTGACAGAAAGCCGATGTCCCAAAACTCCTCCTCTGTTAATCACCGGCAACAATACTCACATGGCCCATATCCCAAAAAAAAGGACATATGCATGGACGGTGGAGATAAGGGGCACTAGTAAAAAACGGGCCTATTGTCCCGGTTCATAAGGGCTTTTTGTCCCGGTTCCTGAACCGGGACTAAAGGGTCGTTACTAATGCCCTGACCCTTTAGTCCCGGTTCTAACCAGAACCGGGACAGATGGGCCTCCACGTGGCCCGCGCGCTGAGCCCAGGCAGGAGGGCCTTTGGTTCCAGTTCGTGGCACCAACCGGGACCAATAAGCCTCCACGCGTCAGCATTTCTGTGGCTAAGATTTTTGTTTTTTT
>NC_041392.1:9826945-9832136 GCF_002162155.2 Triticum dicoccoides
GGTTTTGAGGGATTAATTTAGGTATTTCATATATTGTGTTAGATAGCTAATTAATAGAGAGAAGTGTCCTCTCTTATGTCCGTGCTTGGTCGACGCTACGTATACTATACATACGTAGAGAGGACTAGACACGCTAGCTAGCTAGCAAGCAAACGAAGGAAACAGAAGATCGTCATGAACATATATGCATACAGAGAGACGTGATATCGACCACCTCTCCTTCTCCGAGAGATTGGTCAAACAACAAGTTCTCGTATATCTATCGTCCGACACTACCGGCTACATATATACAATAATTATCTCTTATAAATATAATCTCCTACAGTATGGACGCATGATCCACATAGTATTCTCCATCTTCAGCGATCACACGGTCAAGAAAGAATGCCGCCAATTCCTCTTGAATTGCTCGCATGCGATCTGGTGCTAGGAGTTCATTCCGCATCCGAAACATCTAATTTGAAGAAGGGGGTCAATACATACATACATACACACACACACACACACACACACATATATATATATATATATATAAATGAATGAAACTCAACACAAATGATGGTAATAAAATAAAATTGTGAATATTGTTATTTACGCACTTCATATTGTTCGTCAGTGTACCCGCCCCGCTCACAGGTCGTGTGGCGGATGGACTCGCAGATGTAGTATCCACCGAAATCATTCCCTTGTTCCTGCCACAACCACTTTACAAGAAATAGAGGTCAATCAAACTGATAAGCAAGAATGCCAAATGGTATTGATGAAACTAGCGCTTGAATCACTAGGAGATGCGCGGAACATGCTACTATAGTACTTACTTTCGGGTGTCTAATTTGCAGCTCCTTCGGCAGTCCCGGAGCTTTTTTGGTGAATTTTCTCCAAACCCTGCCAGACAAAGAAAACAATTAGTTGATATCAGGAAATGAACAAAGTTGCTGATATGGTGGATAATGATCGATTTAACTTACTTCTTGAGGATTTCAGTCATGTCCGCATACTCCTGGGGATCTTTTCGTCTAAAGTCCAAGATAGTTACTACTCCCTTCTTAAGAATAATCTCTAGGAGAATATAGTGGAACCTGCACACGCATGCATAACTCATCAATTACATTACTATAACCTGGACTAATATATAAGGGAAACCGAATATGCACAAGACAGTAACACTCACTTGAAGTTGTAAGGAAAGAGTATTATATCTTTGTGTTCATTTATTTTGAATGATCGTAGCAAGTTGGCCTTGGTTTCTTCGGGCCTTTTGTCAACCTCAGTTGCATCTATGAGATATGTGTTAACGAACCCAATATCATCGATTTGTCTTTTCTTCAATTCGGCGATCTTCAATCTGCATAATATAGTGAGGATAATTATAAATACATGCAATGAAAGAGCTGAGCTATATAGAGAGACTTAATGACAGAAGTAGTAGTACTTACAGACAGTAGCAGGTGACCGTTGTTTTATCGAGGGGAAATTGATTGAAAAACTGATAGAACTCCTCAAAGGGAATAGGCAACAGTTCAATTCCAAAGAGGTCATGCTCCGGTTTAACTCTCGCATACAAAGTACTCCTCCCCCAGACTCTCTGCAGATTTTCAAGTACCAATCATGCAATCTTCGCATCATCGTTGATAGAGATTTTTTATCTTTGACGAGAGGCTTCCCGTACTCGTATCTGTGTATCTGCACATCCATGGGATCATAATGTACTTCGTCGGGCAGGTAATCGTCAAGATTTCTATAACCGGGCACCATCCTCGGATCGACACTAGGCACCTTGAGCGGGGGGCACGATTGCTTCGCTTGTTCGCTGAGCTGGGCAATTTGTTTCCCAGCTGCTCGTGGTTCTTTCAGCCTTTGATCACTGATTGTACTTCCCGACCGCTCTGCTTCGGCCCATGTCTTTGCAATTGCGCTCATAGTTGCCTTTCGGCGGAGACTTGGGTGGTTTTGCCAGGGCAGCCAGAGTGCGCTTCACTTTCACCGGATCTACCTTCTCCTCCGGAGGTGGATGTCTCTTTGCTTTCAACCCTTGAAACCAGTCATCCACCTCGGTTCCCGCGATCCTCGCGTTCTTCTCCGGGGTCCTCTCGTATGGTAACTTCTCTGGAGTCTTTAGAGAAGGACCGAATCTGTATGTCCTCCCGCCTCTGGCTGTACTCCTAGATGCCGGCCGAACAGACGGAGCGGCCGTCTTCTTTACTTGCTTACGAGGCGGAGGAGAAGGACTATGATGCGCCGGAGCAGCTGCCGGAGTGGCGGCGGATCTCTTCCGCCCTTGCTGACAAGGCAGAGAAGGAGGAGGCTGGCTGCTCGGGCGCGCCGGCACAGGCGGAGAAGGAGGCGGAGTGCCGCCACGCGCCGCAGAAGGACCGGCCGAGGGCCCTGATCGTCATCGCCGGAGGAGGAGGCGGTGGAGGAGGCGGAGTGCCCTGACTCGTCGGAGGAGGAGGAGGAGGCGGAGGCGTCCAGTTCGGAAGGTTGATGAGCTCCTTCCGCCATAGGCATGGAGTCTTCAGAGAAGAACCCAGCGGAGTCTCCCCTTCTCTGGTAGGGTGGTCAAGCTGGAGGTCCTCAAATCCCTCCGTTATTTCATCCACCATCACCTTAGCATATCCTTCTGGAATAGGCCGGCAGTGAAAAGTTGCGCCGGGTTCATTAGGAAAAATAGACCCAACAGCCGCCTTGACCTTCATATTAATCCATTGCGTCATAAGGTGGCAATTTTGAGCCTCCGTGATAGCATCCACGGGATAGCTGGCAGGAGCCGTCAAGACAAGCTGCGGCTGAAGCAGCTCAGTGGAAGCCACGCTGCTTCTCCGCTGAGATGGCGGGGTAGCTTCAGGGGAAGTTTCGGCAAGTCGTTTGCTGCGATTTGCTTCTCGTTCCTCTATCGCTTGTACCCTTGCGTGCAGCGCCTGGAGTTCGGTCTGCTGCACTTTTTTCCTCCTCTCATGGCTTTTGTAACCGCCTGCGTCTGGAAACCCAGCCTTCCACGGAATGGAGCCTGGCGTGCCTCGTGTCCGTCCAGGGTGCTCAGGATTTCCGAGGGCCTTTGTGAGCTCGTCGTTCTCTCTGTCTGGAAGGAACGTCCCTTTCTACGCTGCAGCGATATAGTACCGAAGCTTCTTCAAGGGTATGTCAAGTTGCTCATCCGTCCAAATGCACTTCCCTGTTACAGGGTCCAAGGTTCCGCCAGCCCCGAAGAACCAAGTCCGGCAACGGTCTGGCCAGCTCATTGTCTCTGGTTCGATCCCTTTTTCAACCAGATCATTCTCAGCCTTGGCCCACTTAGGCCGGGCTACGAGGTAGCCACCTGACCCCGTGCGATGGTGAAGCTTCTTCTTCGCAGCATTTTTCTTGTTTGTCGCCGACATCTTCTTACTCTTTTCCGATGTCTTGTAGGCCACAAATGCAGGCCAGTCATCTCTGATCTTCTCATATATGCCCTTGAATTCTGGTGTCTCTTTTTTCTCAACAAACCTATTTAGGTCATTCTTCCACCTCCTGAATAGGTCTGCCATCCTCTTAAGAGCAAAAGACTTGATTAATTGCTCTTTAACTGGCTTCTCCGGATCATACTCTGGGGGTAGGGTGAAATTTGTCTTCAGCTCAGTCCAAAGATCATTTTTCTGCATATCATTGACGTAAGACACCTCAGGGTCTTCTGTAGCCGGCTTGAACCATAATTGGATGTTGATCGGGATCTTTTCCCTAACCAGAACCCCGCACTGAGCAACAAATGCCTTCTTTGTTCGGATGGGTTCAATAGGTTGGCCGTCGGGCGCGATTGCTATGATCTCAAACCTTTCATCCGAGCTCAACTTTTTCTTCGGGCCTCGTCTCTTTACCTCAGTTGTGCTTGATCCGGAGGGCTAGAAAAAAGAGCAAAGACTTAATTAATATGTGTACATACCAAAACAATGAATGCATCAATTAGCTAGTCAGCACAGGCTTAACTAATATATATACCTGGCCGGACTCGGTTCGGTCACCGGAGCCGTCATCACGGTCTCCTTCTTGCACTGGCATTGGGTCACCGGAGTCGTCCTCACGTTCTTCTTCTTGCACCGGCATTAGGTCACCAGAGCCAGCTTCTTCACCCTCTCCTTCCAGTCCATCGGTGTCGTTGAGATATGACGAGACGGCATCACTTCCTTGTGCGATTATGTCCCTCAACATCGCTTCATTTGCTTCGTCTCGGGCGGTGTCCATAGTTTCTATAAATATTTACAACATGGCAATTATTATTCAAACATGACAAATGGATATATTAGTGGCAAACGTAGAACTATCTAGCTAATCATAGTAAGGAATCATATATATTAATTAGTGGCCTCGACGCTGCTTCTCTAGGGTTTGGGGTGGCCTCGACAACGCTTCAAGGGTTTGGGGTGGCCTCGAGAATGCTTCAAGGAGGGGGTAATATCGACCCCCCCCCCACGTGTTGAAGCTATCGGGAGGGGGTATATCGACAACGACGACACTACATGTATGTCCCTCGACGACCCTCGTTCCCGATAAAAAAAAGAGGAAGAAGAAGAAGAAAAGGAGGAGAAGAAAGAATAGAGGAGAAGAACTCCTCTATTCTTTCTTCTCCACTTTTTTTCTTCTTCCTCTTCTTTTTTTATCCTCTTTGTCCTCTCATGTTCGAGAGGATCGCCGAGGGGTCGGGAGGTTGCCTAGTGCCGAGCGATCCTCGACCCCTCGAACCCTCGACCCTAGTTCCCGACCCTCAACCCCTCGGCGATCCTCGACACCCTCGTTCCCGATAAAAATTAAGAAGAAGAAGAAGAAAAAAAAGAAGAAAAAAAAGAGGAGAAGAAGAAAGGAATAGTGGAGAAGAAGAGATTTTCTCTTCTTCTCCACTATTCCTTTCTTCTTCTCCTCTTCTTTTTCTTCTTTTTTCTTCTTCTTATTTATTTCTCCTCTTCTTTTCCTCTCCTCTTCTTCTTTCTTTCCTCTTCTTATTTTCTTCTTTCCTATCCTTCTTTTTCTAAAATTGTAACTTTTGCATATATAAAACTTTTCTAAAATTGTAACTTTCTATATATGAACAAAAAACTTTCTATGAACAAAAAAAACAATTTTAACATATATATTTAGCAAATTCTAGCCACATACATCACATACACATATACATTATAGCCACATACACATATACATCACATATGAACAAAAAAATAAACTA
>NC_041392.1:9832754-9857867 GCF_002162155.2 Triticum dicoccoides
CACATACATACACATACATTATATATATATATATGAAAAAAAATAAACTAATAAAAAATTGTTGGCGCCGGCGGGGCAGAGGGGCATGGCGGCAGCGGTGGCGCCGGCGGTGCAGGGCAGGGGCGGCTGGGCGGCGCGCGGCGCCAGCGCAGGGCAGGGGCGGCGGCGCGGCGGCCGCGCAGGAGAGGGGCGCAGGGGCGCGGGACGGGAGGGGGCTATGCGCTCATAGGGGGCGGCGGCGACAGTGAAGGCGATCAGCCTAACGGCGTCGGTGGCGGCAGCGACGGCGAAGGCGAGCAGCCTGACAGCGTCGGGCGGCGACGGCGACGAGGAGGAGCAGGGGCGTCGGGCGGCGACGGCGACGAGGAGGAGCAGGGGGCGTCGGGGGAGAAGTGCGTGATTTGGTCGAAAACTGCTAAGTGTTTGCTTATATAGAAAAGGGTTTGGTCCCGGTTCATGGCACCAACCGGGACTAATGCCCCCCTTTAGCCCCGGTTGGTGCCAACTACCGGGACCAAAGGCCTGTGCTGCCCCGAATCCAAATATTTAGTCCCACCTCGCTAGTTGAGAGGGAGGCGCACCTGTTTATAAGGTGCGGTGCGCCATCCCTCTCGAGCTCCTCTCTAAAGCAGGCTTTCGGGCCTAACACTGCAATCTGTGCCTGTGGGCCTACTGGGCCTCCCGCGGGCTTGAATCCTGGCCCATGGTAGGGTTTCTAGTCGTATTCAGGCCGTGGGGGCCCAGTAGGTGGTACTTTTTTTGTTTTTTTGTTTTTTTGTTTCTACTTAGAACTAAATACTTATTGTTGCTATATTTAATTTTTTTTCAGTTTTTTTGTTTTGTTTTCTGCATTATTTATTTTCTTTTGTTTCTTGCTTTATTTTTTAATTCTTTTAGCTTTTAGTTTTAGAAAAATTATAAACTTTCTGTTAGTGCCATTAGTTTTCAAATTTGAAAACACTTTTTTAGTTTTTTTTGTTTTCTTTGTTGCTTTATTTATTTTATTTTGTTTCTTGCTTTATTTTTTAATTCTTTTTGCTTTTAGGTCAGCAAAATTATAAACTTTCTGTTAGTGCCATTAGTTTTAGAAAAAATATAAACTTTCTGTTAGTGCCATTAGTTTTCAAATTTGAATAGTTAAAATTTGAATTCTTTGAAATTTGTGTGAATCACAAGTTTGTGATTAACTTTACTAAAAAAATGAACATAGATGTACCTATAGAGAAAATTCGACATAAATTCATAGTTTTCAAATGAACTCTGAAAAAGTTGGCATAGCATACTCGTCTGTTACAAATTTGGCATGGTATCATCATAATAGTTGTGGGAGAAAGTCTTCACTTTTTCTTCGCTTCTGTCATTTGCTTATTGCGCCGTAACCATGGATAATCTTCATCGTTTATCAGGATGCTTGGGTCAGCCTTGACATTGAAGAGGAGGAATTTCATGAAACCTTTCATAATCTTCAGACATGTCTGTCTTGCCCTCCACTCCCAGGATGTCCCTTTTTCCTGAAAGAACTATGTGGCGCTTTGGCTCATCGTATGATGTATTCGTTTCCTTATCTTTTCTTTTTCTCGGTCTGGTAGACATATCCTTCACATAGATAACCTTTGCCACATCATTCCCTAGGACGAACGGTTCGTCAGTGTACCCAAGATTTTTCAGATCGACTGTTGTCATTCCGTACTGTGGGTCTACATGTACCCCGCCTCCTGACAGATTGACCCATTTGCACTTAAACAAAGGGACCTTAAAATCTTGTCCGTAGTTAAATTCCCATATGTCCACTATGTAACCATAATATGTGTCCTTTCCCTTCTCGGTTGTTGCATCAAAGCGGACACCGCTGTTTTGGTCGGTGCTCTTTTGATCTTGGTCAATCGTGTAAATTGTATTCCCATTTATCTCGTATTCTTTGTAAATCAATACAGTCAAAGATGGTCCCCTGGACAACAAGTACAACTCATCACAAACAGTGTTGTCACCTCTGAGACGTGCTTCCAACCAACTGCTGAAAGTCCTAATGTGTTCACATGTAATCCAGTCGTCGCACTACCCCGGGTGTTTGGAGCGTAGACTGTTCTTGTGTTCATCGACATACGGGGTCACCAAGGTAGAGTTCTGTAGAACTGTGTAGTGTGCTTGAGACCAAGAATGCCCGTCCCTGCATATTATTGAGTCCGCTCCTAGCGTGCCTTTTCCAGTCAGTCTCCCCTCATACCGCGATTTAGGGAGACCTATCTTCTTAAGGCCAGGAATGAAGTCAACAGAAAACCCGATGGCATCCTCTGTTTGATGGCTCATGGAGATGCTTCCTTCTGGCCTAGCGCAGTTACGGACATATTTATTTATGACTCCCATGAACCTCTCAAAGGGGAACATATTGTGTAGAAATACGGGCCCCAGAATGACAATCTCGTCGACTATATGAACTAGGACATGCGTCATGATATTGAAGAAGGATGGTGGGAACACCAGGTCGAAACTAACAAGACATTGCGCCACATCACTCCTTAGCCTTGGTACCATTCCTGGATCGATCACCTTCTGAGAGATTGCATTGAGAAATGCACATAGCTTCACAATGGCTAATCGGACGTTTTCCAGTAGAAGCCCCCTCAATGCAACCGGAAGCAGTTGCGTCATAATCACGTGGCAGTCATGAGACTTTAGATTCTGGGACTTTTTCTCTGGGATATTTGTTATTCCCTTTATATTCGACGAGAAGCCAGTCGGGACCTTCATACTGAGCAGACATTCAAAGAAGATTTCTTTCTCTTCTTTCGTAAGAGCGTAGATGGCAGGACCTTCATATTGCTTCGGAGGCATGCCGTCTTTTTCGTGCAAACGTTGCAGGTCCAACCGTGCCTCAGGTGTATCTTTTGTCTTTCCATACACGCCCAAGAAGCCTAGCAGGTTCATGCAGAGGTTCTTCGTCACGTGCATCACGTCAATTGAAGAGCGGACCCCTAGGTCTTTCCAGTAGGGTAGGTCCCAAAATATAGATTTCTTCTTCCACATGGGTGCGTGTTCCTCAGCGTCATTTGGAACAGCTAGTGCGCCGGGACCCTTTCCAAAGATTACGTGTAAATCATTGACCATAGCAAGTACGTGATCACCGGTACGCATGGCGGGCTTCTTTCGGTGATCTGCCTCGCCTTTGAAATGCTTGCCCTTCTTTCAACATTGATGGTTGGTCGGAAGAAATCGACGATGGCCTAGGTACACATTCTTCCTACATTTGTCTAGGTATATACTTTCAGTGTCATCTAAACAATGTGTGCATGCGTGGTATCCTTTGTTTGTCTGTCCTGAAAGGTTACTGAGAGCGGGCCACTCGTTGATGGTCACAAACAGCAACGCCTTTAGGTTAAATTCCTCTTGTCTGTGCTCATCCCACGTACGTACACCGTTTCCATTCCACAGCTGTAAAAGTTCTTCAACTAATGGCCTTAGGTACACATCAATGTCGTTGCCGGGTTTCTTAGGGCCTTGGATGAGAACTGGCATCATAATGAACTTCCGCTTCATGCACATCCAAGGAGGAAGGTTATACATACATAGAGTCACGGGCCAGGTGCTGTGATTGCTGCTCTGCTCCCCGAAAGGATTAACGCCATCCGCGCTTAAAGCAAACCATACGTTCCTTGGGTCCTCTGCAAACTCATCCCAGTACTTTCTCATGATTTTTCTCCACTGCGACCTGTCAGCGGGTGCTCTCAACTTCCCGTCTTTCTTACGGTACTCACTGTGCCATCGCATCGACTTGGCATGCTTCCCGTTTCTAAACAGACGTTTCAACCGTGGTATTAATAGAAGTTCATCATCACATTAAAAGCAAAGTACATACATAGTTCTCATCTAACAACATATAGCTCTTCAGAGCATCTAATTAATTAAACCATACATTGAAACTATGTAAAACATTTTAATGCGAAAACAAAGGCGATCATAATCGCAACCAAGGTAACAATTGATCCAACGGCATAATGATACCAAGCCTCGGTATGAATGGCATATTTTCTAATCTTTCTAATCTTCAAGCGCATTGCATCCATCTTGATCTTGTGATCATCGACGACATCCGCAACATGCAACTCCAATATCATCTTCTCCTCCTCAATTTTTTTTATTTTTTCCTTCAAGAAATTGTTTTCTTCTTCAACTAAATTTAACCTCTCGACAATAGGGTCGGTTGGAATTTCCGGTTCACATACATCCTAGATAAATAAAATCTATGTCATGTTGGTCGGCATAATTTTCATAAACAATAAATGAACCAATAGTTATAAAGATTAATATATATACCACATCCGAATCATAGACAGGACGAGGGTCGACGGGGGCAGATACCAAAACCATCGCACTATATAAGATGCAATAATAAAAGTAAGAAAATGATACAAGTATCTATCTAAACATACAAGTAAGAATATTTTTCCTTTCAGAAAGAAGATAAGAACAAGAGGCTCACCACGGTGGTGTCGGTGATGAGATCGGCGAGGGTGATCGACGGCGATGAATACGGGGGTGGGGCGTGACGGACCGCTAAATCTAGACAAATCTCGAGGAAATGGAGCTTTGAGGTCGAGCTTCGAGAGGAGAAAGCTTAACTAGTGTGGCTCGGGCATTTCATCGAACACCTCATGTGCATAGGAGGTGAGCTAGAGCACCACAAACCCCTCCCCTCGCGGGCCCAGAAAGACAGAGCACCGGATTGCTCTGCTCGCGGGCGAGGGTATATATAGGCACCTCATTGGTCCCGATTCGTGGAGTGAACCGGGACTAAAGGCACCCCTTTGGTCCCGGCTCATGCCACCAACCGGGACCAATGGTGGTGGGCCAGGAGCCAGGCCCATTGGTCCCGGTTCGTCCCACCAACCGGGACCAAAAGGTCCTGACGAACCGGGACCAATGGCCCACGTGGCCCGGCCGGCCCCCTGGGCTCATGAACCGGGTCCAATGCCCCCATCTGTCCCGGTTCTAGACTGAACCGGGACTAATGGGCTGACCCGGCCTGGACCGTTGCCCCCTTTTCTACTAGTGGGGTGCAGCGTGGGTGCATCCAATGCACGAGACTTGCCTGCTCCCCGCGTGTGCGCCCATCCGTGCTCCCGCATATGTGGCCTTATTTGATTGGAACAAAATAAGGTCCGGCCCCACCCCCTTAAAATCAGAGGGGAGATGATTAGATTAGAAAAAAAAAGACAGCTGTAGGATGAAGTGGGAGCACAGATTGGAGCATGGGGAGGGAGCAGGGAAGCCGGATCCGCATCCAACATGGGTATAGCCACTCCTTTTCTAATTTTTTAATTGACGCCATTAACAAATCCCTTGATTGTATCACTATAATAAAAGAGATTCCAAATGTGTCCTACCATGTTTGTTCTTCGATCCGAATTTCCTATAACAGAACAGTTAGCGGAGTTAACATTAGCCTAGAAAACTTTTTTTTGAGAAAACTTTCGATCTATCTATCTTCAATCATGATAGTATAATGAAACCAAAAATAATAAAAATTACATCCAGATCCGTAGACCACCTAGCGATGACTACAAGCACTGAGCGAGCCAAAGGCGCGCTGCCGTCATCGCCCCTCCCTCGCTGAAGCCAGACAAAACTTGTTGTAGTAGACAGCCAAGAAGTCGTCGTGTTAAGGCCCCGCAAGACTAGCGCAGCAGAACTACAACTAACGCCAATTAAGAGAAGCGCAGATCGAAAGAATCCAACCTGAAGAAGCGCAAACATAAATGAATTATGATCAGATTCGAGCAAATTCACAAAGGATAAATCCGTCGGAGACACACCTTCACACACACCACCGACGATGCTAGACAAACCATCGGACGAGGGCTAGGCAGAGAGAACCTTATTCTATTTTCAGGGAGCCTCCGTGGTATCATCTTTCTGAGTAGGACACGAACCCTAACAAAACTCAAAGAAACATCTTAAAATAGAGCCCTCCCTTCGACAAGGACCGGGATCCACCGTGTTGCCATGGCCCTAAGCCTACCGGAGATGAGGTGGACCGGCGTCACCGCCGGTGGGGGCAGAGAAACCCTAAGCTTTTTTAGGGAGGAGGCGGCTTTCTTAAGGTTAGCCTAGAAAATTGTTGCTACGGTTGAAGAAAAATCAAATCAACTGTTGCGAAGTTGATTGTATTTTCTAGCTAACCAAACGGAGAGCTTGGTCAACTGTTCCGAAGTTTCAAGTAAGTTCTGGATGATATTACTGACAGTTTGACACTGACACCCAGTTGGTCGTGGCATGTTGGCTAAACCGGTGATTGTTTGCTCGAGATCGAGCGATTTAATTCTTTCTCCCCACCAATTTGTTTACATTGATTTCGGCTCTTCATGCTTGAAAAGACTCACGCATAGACGTAACTGGAGAGATAAAGAATTTCAATATATACATCAGAATAACACACTCACAATGGGATTTCAAGAGTCAATTTAAAAGATAGGTTGCATAACGAGTGACACATGACATTATTATAAGCCTTTGAAGAAAAAAAATACGGATGGGTCCCAAAAAAATCTGCAATTATCACAGCAAAATGAAGAATTATTGCAAAACCATGCATGCTAATCTTCTATCTATTCTATATCTATATCTATACCTAATATTAAAAGACGGAGACTTTCATAATTCTCCATACGTCGCCCTTTTATATCCATTGATTTTATGTTAACCTTAAAGATTGACGGATGAGATTTAAACATAGATCTACACAACGTTACGGAAAATATAAAGCATCTACACAACCTATCATTGCCACGTATATGAAGACTTTCTTCTTTTCTTACAGTATGGGGAGTCCGACCTGCACACAAATACATTAGTTCTTTTCTGGAAAATAACATGTAGGAGTAGAGATTAGTTGAAAAAGCAAATTACGCAACATCAATCTTCTTTTTCCTATTTCTAAAAAAGAAGGCATTCCCTCCCTTGTTTCCTCAAGCCCCGATCAATTTTTTTCCACCGAACAGATCGCAGGGAACGATCGATCTCTTTATCCCTCGATCAATCTCTTTTTTTTCTCCCAGCGAACGTATCTCTCCATGCCCCTGGCGCGCCCTACTCCTACGCACCTCCCTAGTACCGGCGCGGCGACCAGGCTATCCATCAGGCGCCCCACCGTTTCAAACTCTGCGCGACGGCCGCCGGCACTACATATGTCGCCGTGCACCACCACTTGCCCCTGCGAGCCGCCGTCACCACCCACCCGCGCATAACCACCGCCCGCGAGCCTACCGTGCGGCACGCCCCGACCATCTGCTCGCAAACGCCCGACCAGGGAGGTTAGAAGCGACATGGGGCAGCGGTTCCACAAGAGCTGGCACGTCGGAGGCCGTGAGCGATGGAAAGGGAGAGAGCGGTGCCGTCCCTGTTGTTCTGGTGTTTCCTCCGACTGCCGTCCACGTGCGGTGCATGATCTCCGAAGTGTCGCTCAGCAGCTGTCCTCTCCCACGCGGTGTTGGTGCGATTATCTCCCTCTCTTATGAGCATCTACTAGAGGTGAGCTGCTGGTGCTTCATCACTCTCCGAGGCTGCAGGACCAACACTGTCTCTCCTTGTGGCCATCAATGCTGTGGTGCGTGCTGCTCTTCCTCTCACGCCGCAGAAGCTTCTCTATCGCAGCGTTGGCTGTTCCTCCTCCTCACCTAAGCTTCTCTCTCTCTCATATATAGCAAAAACACCATGTCTTGCAAAAATATTAGTGTGCATCAACCTGAAATCTGAATTTCGTTTTTGTTGTGACAAATGGTCGTGTTATGTCAATTTAATGCGCAGAAACCTTATTTAAATTATGAACGTAGTGTATTCTTATGTTATAATTTCACCCTCTCTATCTGTTTGTTAATATGTCTAGAAGAACTAAATACTTCTTTTATGTTTTCTCCTGTCAGATAAATCTAATATTTTTAGACATCTGCATACAATCTTCATCATGAATTAGAAGAGATATATAGAACTTTTTGTGGTTACAAAACATGAATCTGATAGCAATGTATCTCCTCTTTTCGAGAAAAATGTCTCTTCCTCCACTTTTTCGTCTGCCCACTTGCGCTAAACTACCACAACCTGCAATTCATGTAATCCACAATCAACTGAGTGTCTGGCTTGGAGTCCATGTGCTACGCAGACAGGGACTTCGCCGCATGCAGAGCTGCCATCTACAACATGCACGAGGTTCAGAGCTCTCTGGGTTACGAGCAAATGAGGATTAGCTACTGGGTGACCTACTCTGAGCTTGTTCGACTTAAGATGACCCACCACATCTAATTAGCGGATTAGGACTTATGATAGTGATTTTTTTATGTGGTATATCTGAGATAGAATGGTATCAAATAAATTTTTGCCATGCTCTGTACTACGCTATTCCATTGCTCCGACACGGCACTCCTGCACATCTCCATTCCACCTTCTTCATCGCGACTCAATTCCTTTCCTCTGGTTTTGCAGGCATATGCAGGATCGCCCTGAAAAATTGGTCGCTCTGAGTCGCCCCTAAAACCCATTCGCCATGACATCCACACCTAAGCAATCTAGGGCTACGCCCGAAGATGACAAGGGACTATACCGATGAAGCGTGTGTGGCGGTGCCAAGGCCGCATGACGGCTTGCGCAGAGGAGTCACACAAGGAATCAACTGAAGAGGTCGAGGAAGAGCTCACATGGTGAACACCCTGGCGGGGTCGGCTGGCGCATGATAGGGCCACTCTAGCGTGGTCGAGTTGGTGGCTTTATCCATGAGGAACTCGCCGAACTGAAACAGCAAGGCGGCGCTTGGGGAGTGCGTTGTGAATAATAAGGAAATGCACCAAATCATATGTTAAGACATAATTTTTGTTGAACCACATGAAGATGCATGTCACGATTGCAAGACATGCAGAACTAAAAGTCGGTGTAGGGATGGTCTCAAAGTTTTTTTTTTCAATTTACCACTTTCTGAATTTTGCGCGTGGTAGCCACGACGTGGCATGCTAGAGTGTGATGACAAAGCTAACAGCCTTGAGACCGGCCATGTTTATCATAAAAAGGTGGACAAGTCACCACCATCGATGACGGTACAGAGAGAGAAAATGGAAACACTGTGCAAAATTTATTTCTCTTGTTGCAAAGCACGGGCAAGTTTGCTAGTATATATAAAAAGTGCTTGACGGGTTAATCAGAAAAAAGAAACATAAGCTAGAAATTACCACATTACCACAATAACTAGAAACATCTGACCATTGATTTGGCGGACCCAAGACTTAAAATATGTAATTAATGGATTAGATCTAAGTGCACTCCATCTAAAAAAAGAGCTATCCTTATATCTTTCTACATGTCCCTTTAAATAAACCTTAGCATGTACGTGTTGTTAAAAAAAAGGGTACGCACACACCTTGTGTATCTCAACATATCCCTATAAATAAATTAAATAAAACAAAAAACTAGAAGTTCTCGGCGTTACTACATGTAAACCTGGTGGATCTACCTTATATGTATCGCCAAGTCCTTTTATAAAACAACTAAAAGAATAAACTGCTAGATCTCACGTCCTAAAAAAGGAAAAAAACTACCACATCTCATGTTCTAGATCACAGTCCCTCAAAACAAAACAAAAAACAAATAAACTACTACATCTCACGTACAAAAATGTTACTACTCCCCTATGTCCTCGACCTCATGTAGCTGTCGTCACAATGGGTATCTACACCAGCACTGTTGGTCTTATTATACAACTCTCAAAGTAACCATTCGTGGAAATAGTTCATTGGTTTCAAACTTTCACAAATCTAGATTATGTGATATCTGAGTCCTCAAGCTTTTTTTTATGCTGCAACCAATAGTGAGAACATTTGGACATTTTTAAATTTTATATGTAGAATGCAATCAAACATGTTTTCTTATCGGTTATTAAATCATAATATGTCTTTGGGAGTTTGTTGAAAATTAATAGGTGTAAGGGAGGCTAACACTGCCAATGCCGGTCGCATGACCAGAAAAAATGGAGGGAGCACACAAAAACTTTACACTACGCCTTTGTATTTGACCTTCATAACTTACTATCATCATTTTGTAACTTGGCCATAAGTCAATCGAGTGGGCATCAACAGCAGCCAGCATACTGGGCGGTACAAAAACATAAACTGGATGGTTATTCAATGGAAAACTACCTTAATTAATATATTAGTTCAATCATATAGTGACTAAAAACAAATAAGTGGAGGTGAGACCTGCAGATTAAAAAATTAGACCTATCTCTGCCTAAACATGTGTTTGCACACGGAGGACTATATGTTGCATCAAGATTCCAATTAAGGGATGGACAAAGGATAATAGTATATAAATAAATATTCTAAAGGCATTAGGAAAATATTAAATAGTAAAAATAGGAAACTTTAATACGCCACAACGGGATTGTCAAGCCAGGCACACACCATGTACCCATCACTGCAGCCGCATTAGGCAAACCCGTGGATTCGAGCACATACCACTAAAATAGATCAGCAATAACATAGCCACCAGATATTTCCCCGAAACAATAAAGGGGTAACACTTACATCCTTCACTTCACCACTTCACGACCAGCCGAAAAAACTGGTAAATATGAACTTATTGCAACCAAACTATAATAAATACTAGCCCGCGTGCAGAGCGGGCCACTTTGCTAGTATATCAAAAGACAAAATCATAGTCCCTTATTTTTGGACGGAGGGAGTAGTACAATTGATGCCACAACACATTTATTATTATATTTATTATAATAACTATTAAGATTACAACTTATTTCTCATCGACATATTTTCTCCCAGATAAACATAAACATCATATTACTCGAGAAACCTATGGTGCCCCCAAGGCGGTGTTCAGTTTAACCAGCATGCCCAATTCATTGTTTTCATTGACAAGAGCCCCCGTCGCAGGCATGTCAACAAGCTCGGAGTTGCACTCGTCGACATGGTCACGTGCAATACCCATCCAACGGACTAGCTGTATGGACCGTAGCCCTCCCTCGTCACCTTGGTAATCCCTGATCATGGCATCATATTTGTTGATGACGCTCACCACGGTGTCATAATCCACCTCACACAAACTGAGGATGCGCATTGGCAGAGTGCCCTTCTTGATGTTTTCCAACATTTTCTTGACCTTGCCGCTGGTAGTAGTGACTCGACCCCTAAGGATGTCGACGGTGACTAGCTGTAGGTCACGGAGGTCCTTAGCCTCAGTGCTTCGCTTGTCCGACTGGAGGGTCGTTAAACAGAATTCCTCTATGTCATGACCTCCATATGGGTACTTGAATGTGGCGGTCTTGCACACTTCTACCACGAGGTTGGTCGCCCTGGGCTTGCCGCCACCAGATCCACCGGCTTGAGCCGTCGTGGTAAAGAAAAGTAGCATGAAGATAATGGCGGAGAAGACAATGGTGGCCATCGATGTTGGAGACATATATTATTGCAAGGCTTGTTACAAGCCTTGAACTATACTACAACCTAGAGAGGTGGGGATAAATGGATATAGATGGATGTGTAGGGGAAAATTGGTTGGACATGATGTATGGGAGGTTGAGATTTATTTATAATGCGTATAGTGGGGTTCATAAATGCAGTATGCAAGTTGGTCATGGATATGCCTATGATTATTGTCTAATCTGTGCACAAATATTTGAGGGCTCATTTTGATCTCCTTTATTAATGATATCTAATCCGTGCACAAATATCTGCGTGGGGGTGTGGGGGAGTTGGATGGATATGATGTATGGGAGGTTGAGATTTATTTATAATGCATATAGTTGGGTTTCATAAATGAAGTGTGCAAGTTTGTCATGGATATGCATATGATTAATGTCCAATCTATGGACAAATATATTTATACTCAATTTGGATCTCCATTATTAATGATGTTTATACTACACATCTAACTTCCATCATTTCATTAATGCAACATATCTTGATCATGGATATCCAAAAGATTAGTGTCCAGCGAATGCACAAAGAAAAGTTGATACTCAGTTTGGATCCCCTAGCATTAATATGTCAAATCTAGATTGATGTGTTCTAAACATACTTTGGTATAACCGATTTTCTATTTCTACATGGCTTTCAGGATTGATCAAGTTGCCCCTCATCAAGTCCGTGATTGCACAACACATTGCTGCAACTTTCGAGTTTAAAAAATGTATGCACAAAACTTTCAAAGAATTTCTCGATTTGCATTTACTCGTGTAACTTTCAGATAAATTATCAACATGTAGTACGTTAGAATTAATTAATCCTAAATCAACTATTGTACAGAGGATAGACCTTTACAATAATGGTATGCCCCCTTCTAAAAATCACAGTCGGTTTTTAAGCATTAAAAGATGCCTAGAATACAAAGGGCATATTCTACACTATTCATCAAATGAACACCCTCAAACATCCACGGACACTTGTCCGAACATGTGGACAGCCGTGCGGGGCTAGAGCACGAACACGTTCGCCTCCTCCCCCCTCCTTTTTTGCACTTGGTCAATTTCCTTTGATGCTCAACATTCAATAACAATTGAACACTATAATACTTACAAATAAAAGAAACCAAGGCATCTGCACCGGGTGTTCAACAAGTTTGACAATACGAGCCCTTAAAACAAGCAACCGAACCAAATGAACCACGGAGCATCAAACAAGCAACCAGATGGTCACAATATATTATCTACACCTTTGCATATTTTGTTAAGCTCTTCTTCAAAGTATTCCACATTTTTTGTTAGACCTATGAGCATTAGTGAGACGTGAGTCTCCAAGACTCGGAAAATGAAAGTCATCAATAAGCAGACAACCGACTGTAGGTTCCACATAATATACCTTCGCATTCAAGATTAGAGACAAATTCATCGGATGGTAAATGGGAAAATATCTTTCCCAAACACCTATAGATGTTCAACCAAAGGGAGCATCTTAGGTGTACTTTTCGGCACTGGGTAATTACGAATATTTAACATCTTGAGCTGAGGGAATGATAGATCCACTACTTCTCATGGAACGTAATGGTGCCATCTGTCTAGCTTTGGAATGTTGCTATCTTTCAGGTTTTCCAGTTTTGAAAAGAACGATGGTGGAGAAATACTATTCATATCATCATGACAAACACATATACACATCAAGCTATCCAAACGCAACTACCTGATTGAGGGCATGTTGGGAAACGTTGCATGGAAAACAAAAAAAATTGTACACACACGCAATGATCTAACCATGGAGATGTATAGCAACGAGGGGAAGAGTGTGTCTACGTACCCTCGTAGACCGTAAGCGGAAGCGTTTCACAATGCAGTTGATGTAGTCGAACATCTTCGTGCTTCAACCGATCAAGTACCGAACACATGGCACCTCCGTGTTCTGTACACGTTCAGCTCGGTCACGTCCCTCGCCTTCTTGATCCAGCAAGACGTCGAGGTAGTAGATGACTTCCGCCAACACGACGGCTTGGTGATGGTGATGGTGAAGTGATCTCCACAGGGCTTCACCTAAGAACTATGAAAATATGACCGGTGGAGTAAACGGCGGAAGGGGGCGCCACACATGGCTAACAACTGATGTTGTGTCCCTGTGAGGCCCCCCCTCCCCACATATATATAGGTGGGAGGGGAGGGGAGGCAGCCATGGCGCCCTAGGGCTTTGCCGCCGCCCCCTAGGGGCCCTGCCATGCCCTGTGCCCCCTTTTCCTTGTATACAGAAGGGGAAGGAAAGAGGGGAGAGGGGGAAGGAAGGGGGAATCCTATTACCCCTCTTTCCTTTCGTCCGCCCCTTTCCTTCTCCACGTAGGCCGGCCCATATGGGAGGCGCACCAGCCCCTTGTGGCTGGTGCGTTTCCCCTCTTGGCCCATAAGGCTCATATCTTTTGCCGGGGGTGCCCCAAACTCCTTTCGGTGACCCGATGAGTATCCGATGTCCTCCAGAACGCTTACGGTGTCCGAATACCATCCTCCTATATATCAATCTTTACCTCTCGGCCATTTTGAGACTCCTCATGTCCGTGATCTCATCCTGGACTCCGAACAACATTCGATCACCAAATCACATAACTCATATAATACTATATCGTCAACGAACGTTAAGCGTGCGGACCCTACGGGTTCGAGAACTATGTAGACATGACTGAGACACCTCTCCGGTCAATAACCAATAGCGGAACCTGGATGCCCATATTGGCTCCTACATATTCTACAGATTTCTTTATCGGTCGCATCGTTATGACAACATACACAATTTCCTTTGTCCGTGGGTATGTTACTTGCCCGAGATTCGCTCGTCGGTATCTCTATACTTAGTTCAATCTCATTACCGGGAAGTCTCTTTACTCGTTCCGTAATACATCATCACGTGACTAACATATTAGTCATTAGCTTACAAGGCTTATTATGATGTGTATTACTGAGAGGGCCCAGAGATACCTCTCCGATACTCGGAGTGACAAATCCTAATCTCGATTCAGGCCAACCCAACAAGACACCTTTGGAGATACCTATAGAGCATCTTTATAATCACCCAGTTACATTGTGACGTTTGATACCACACAAGGTATTCCTCCGGTATCCGGGAGTTGCATGATCTCATAGTCAAAGGAATATGTATTTGACATACATGAAAGCAGTAGCAATAAACTGTACGATCAAATACTAAGCTAACGGTTGGGTCTTGTCCATCACATCATTCTCACAATGATGTGATCCCGTTATCAAAAGACAACTCATGTCCATGGTTAGGAAACCTTAACCATCTTTAATTAACGAGCTAGTCTAGTAGAGGCTTACTAGGGACATGGTATTTGCTTATGTATTCACACATGTATTTACGTTTCCGGTCAATACAATTCTAGCATGAATAATAAACCTTTATCATGAATAAGGAAATATAAAATAATAACAACTTTATTATTGCCTCTAGGGAATATTTCCATCAGTCTCCCACTTGCACTAGAGCCAATAATCTAGATTACATTGTAGTGAATCTAACACCCATGGAGTCTTGGTGCTGATAATGTTTTGCTCACGGAAGAGGCTTAGTCAACGGGTCTGCAACAGTCATATCCGTATGTACTTTGCAAATTTCTATGTCTCCATCCTTGACCAATTCATGAATGGATTTGAAGCGTCTCTTGATGTGTTTTGTTCTCTTGTCAAATCTGGATTCCTTTGCCAAAGCAATTGCACCAGTGTTGTCACAAAAGATTGTCATTGGACCCGATGCACTAGGTATTACACCTAGATTGGATATGAACTCCTTCATCCAGACTCCTTCATGTGCTGCTTCCGAAGAAGCTATGTACTCCGCTTCACACATAGATCCCACACGACGCTCTGCTTAGAACTGCATCAACTGATAGCTCCACCATTCAATAAAAATACGTATCCGGTCTATGACTTAGAGTCATCCGGATCTGTGTCGAAGCTAGCATCTTTATGAGGAGCTTTTCGTCACCTCCATTAAAAACAAACATATCATTTATCCTTTTCAGGTACTTCAGGATGTTCTTGACCACAGTCCAGTGATCCACTCCTGGATTACTTTGGTACCTCCCTGCCAAACTTATGGCAAGGCACACATCAGGTCTGGTAAATAGCATTGCATACATGATAGAACCTATGGCTGAGGCATAGGGAATGACTTTCATTTTCTCTATATCTTCTGCAGTGGTCGGGCATTGAGTCTGACTCAATTTCACACCTTGTAACACAGGCAAGAACCCTTTCTTTGACTGATCCATTTTGAACTTCATGAAAACTTTGTCAAGGTATGTTCTTTGTGAAAGTCCAATTAAGGGTCTTGATCTATCTCTATAGATCTTGATGCCCAATATGTAAGTAGCTTCACCGAGGTCTTTCATTGAAAAATTCTTATTCAAGTATCCTTTTATGCTATCCAGAAATTCTACATCATTTCCAATCAATAATATGTCATCCACATATAATATTAGAAATGCTACAGAGCTCCCACTCACTTTCTCATAAATACAGGCTTCACCGTAAGTCTATATAAAACCATATGCTTTGATCACCTCATCAAGCATATATTCCAACTCCGAGATGCTTGCACTAGTCCATAGATGGATCGCTGGAGCTTGCACACTTTGTTAGCACCTTTAGGATTGACAAAACCTTATGGTTGCATCATATACAACTCTTCTTTCAGAAATCCATTAAGGAATGCAGTTTTGACATCCATTTGCCAAATTCCATAATCATAAAATGCGGCAATTGCTAACATGATTCGGATAGACCTAAGCATCACTATGGGTGAGAAAGTCTCATCCTAGTCAACTCGTTGAAATTGTCAAAAACCTTTCGCAACAAGTCGAGCTTTGTAGACAGTGATATTACCATCAGCGTCTGTCTTCCCCTTGAAGATCCATTTATTCTCAATGGCTTGCCGATCATCGGGCAAGTCCACCAAAGTCCACACTTTGTTCTCATACGTGGATCCTATCTCAGATTTCATGGCCTCAAGCCATTTATCGGAATCTGGTCTCACCATAGCTCCCTCATAATTCAAAGATTCGCCGTTGTCTAACAAGATGACTTCCAGGAAAGGGTTACTGTACCACTCTGTTGCGGTACGTGTTCTGGTCGACCTTCGAGGTTCGGTAGTAACTCGATCCATAGTTTCATGATCATTATCATAGCTTCTTCTATAGTTGGCGCAGGTGTCACGGGAATGTTTTTCTCTGATGATCTACTTTCCAATTCGAGCAAAGGTACAATTACCTTATGAAGTTCTACTTTCCTTGCACTCACTTTTTTCGAGAGAAATTCCTTCTCTAGAAAGGATCGACTTGTAGCAACAAAAGTCTTGCCTTCGGATCTGTGGTAGAAGGTGTACCCAATAGTTTCTTTTGGGTATCCTATGAAGGCACACTTCTCCGATTTAGGTTTGAGCTTATTAGGCTGAAGCTTTTTCATATAAGCATTGCAACCCCAAACTTTAAGAAACGATAGCTTTGGTTTCTTGCCAAACCATAGTTCAGACGGTGTTGTCTCAACGGATTTAGATGGTGCCCTATTTAACGTGAATGCAGTTGTCTCTAATGCATAACCCCAAAATGATAAAAGTAAATCGGTAAGAGACATCATAGAACGCACAATATCCAACGGTTACGACGTTCGGACAAACCATTACGCTGTGGTGTTCCAGGTGGCTTGAGCTGTGAAACTATTCCACATTGTTTCAAGTGAAGACCAAACTCGTAACTCAAATATTTGCCTCCGCGATCAGATTGTAGAAACTTTATTTTCTTGTTACGATGATTCTCTACTTCACTCTGAAATTCTTTCAACTTTTCAAATGTTTCAGACCTGTGTTTCATCTAGTAGATATACCCATATCTACTCAAATCATCTATGAAGGTGAGAAAATAATGATACCCGCCACGTGCTTCAACACTCATCAGACCGCACACATCGGTATGTATTATTTCCAATAAGGCATCAATATTATGAATATGTGTATCACTACAATCAAGATTCAACAAGAATAGACCATTCCTCAAGGGTGCATGACCATCAAAGATATTACTCATATAAATAGAACAACCACTATTCTCTGACTTAAATGAATAACCGTCTCGCATGAAACAAGATCCAGATATAATGTACATGCTCAACACAGGCACCAAATAACAATTATTTAGGTCTAAAACTAATCCTGAAGGTAGATGTACAGGTAAGGTGCTGACGGTGATCACATCAACCTTGGAACCATTCCTTACGCGCATCGTCACCTCATCCTTAGCCAATCTTCGTTTAATCCGCAGCTCCTGTTTTGAGTTACAAATATGAGCAACCGAACCAATATCAAATACCCAGGCGCTGCTACGAGCATTAGTAAGGAACACATCAATAACTTGTATATCAAATATACCTTTGTTCACTTTGCCATCCATCTTATCCGCCAAATACTTGGGGCAGTTCCGCTTCAGTGACCACTCCCTTTGCAGTACAAGCACTCAGTTTTAGGCTTAGGACCAGCTTTGGGTTTCTTCGTGGGAGCGGCAACTTGTTTGCCGTTCTTCTTGAAGTTCCCCTTCTTTCCTTTGCCCTTTTTCTTGGAACTAGTGGTCTTGTTAACCATCAACACTTGATGCTCCTCTTGATTTCTACCTCCACCGATTTCAGCATCGCGAAGAGCTAGGTGATGTCTACTACACAACCTTCTTCTTGTAGACGTTGTTGGGCCTCCAAGTGCAGAGGTTTGTAGGACAGTAGCAAATTTCTCTCAAGTGGATGACCTGAGGTTTGTCAATCCGTGGGAGGTGTAGGATGAAGATGGTCTCTCTAAAACAACCCAGCAACCAAATAACAAAGAGTCTCTTGTGTCCCCAACACACCCAATACAATGATAAATTGTATAGGTGCACTAGTTCGGCGAAGAGACGGTGATACAAGTGCAATATGGATAGTAGATGAAGGTTTTTGTAATCTCAAAATATAAAAACAGCAAGGTAACTAATGATAAAAGTGAGCGTAAACGGTATTGCAATGATGGGAAATAAGGCCTAGGGTTCATACTTTCACTAGTGCAAGTTCTCTCAACTATAATAACATAATTGGATCATATAACTATCCCTCAACATGCAACAAAGAGTCACTCCAAAGTCACTAATAGTAGAAAACAAACGAAGAGATTATGGTAGGGTATGAAACCACCTCAAAGTTATTCTTTCGGATTGATCTATTCAAGAGTTCGTACTAGAATAACACCTTAAGATACAAATCAACCAAAACCCTAATGTCACCTAGATACTCCAATGTCACATCAAGTATCCGTGGGTATGATTATACGATATGCATCACACAATCTCAGATTCATCTATTCAACCAACACAAAAGTACTTCAAAGAGTGCCCCAAAGTTTCTACCGGAGAGTCAAGATGAAAACGTGTGCCAACCCCTATGCATAGGTTCATGGGCAGAACCCGCAAGTTGATCACCAAAACATATATCAAGTGAATCACGTGATATCCCATTGTCACCACAGATAAGCACGGCAAGACATACATCAAGTGTTCTCAAATCCTCAAAGACTCAATCCGATAAGATAACTTCAAAGGGGAAACTCAATCCATTACAAGAGAGTAGAGGGGGAGAAACATCATAAGATCCAACTATAATAGCAAGCTCGCGATACATCAAGATCGTATCACCTCAAGAACACGAGAGAGAGAGAGAGATCAAACACATAGCTACTGGTACATACCCTCAGCCTCGAGGGTGAAGTACTCCCACCTCGTCATGGAGAGCGCCGGGATGATGAAGATGGCCACCGGTGAGGGATCCTCCCTCCGGCCACCGATGATGAACAGGGTCCCAATTGGTTTTTGGTGGCTACAAAGGCTTGCGGCGGTGAAACTCCCGATCTATTTTGTTCCCCGATGGTTTTAGGGTATATTGGTATATATAGGAGGAAGAAATACGTCAGGGGAGCCACGAGGGCCCCACGAGGGTGGAGGGCGCGCCCAGGGGGTGGGCGCGCCCCCCTGCCTCGTGCCTCCATCGTTGCTTTCCTGACGTGCACTCCAAGTCCCCTGGATTGCTTCCGTTCCAAAAGTAACTCTCCCAAAGGTTTCATTCTGTTTGGACTACGTTTGATATTCCTTTTCTGCGAAACACTGAAACAAGAGAAAAAACAGGAACTGGCACTGGGCTCTGGGTCAATAGGTTAGTCCCAAAAATAATATAAAAGTGTTTAATAAAGCCCATAAACATCCAAAGCAGATAATTTAATAGCATGAATACTTCATAAATTATAGATACGTTGGAGACGTATCAGCATCCCCAAGCTTAATTCCTTCTCGTCCTCGAGTAGGTAAATGATAAAAGAAATAATTTATGAAGTGTGAATGCTAGCAGGTGCACAAGTTTGATCAATGATAATTTCAATCACCTTTTGTAGCATCATCATATGTCATAACAGTAGCTCAACTCATAGAACTTTTCATGATCAAGTAACAAACTATTCACATGTTAAAGTATAGATCATAAACTTTCTTGAAAACTAACAAACCGTGTTATTAGTCATCAAACAATTACAATTCATCTTATTTTTAAGAAGAGTCTATGTCAGAGCTTTGATTTAGCAAACTCCACATACTCAACTATCATATAGTCTTCCATGATTGCTACCACTCAAAGCATATTTTTAGAACAAATAGCATTCATCGAACATAGAGAAAGATAGGGGCTTAATGTTTCGCCTCCCAACCTTTTACCTCAAGTGTAATGTCAACAATAATAATTCATGATCAAATATATTTGAATGGCCATATATGCTTAGATCTTTCCCCAACACATGATGCTTGCCAACTAAAGAGCAGGTTGGAATGAGAAGGAATACTACTGACTCTTGCATAAAAGTAAAGGATAGACCCTTCACAGAGGGAAGCAGGGATTTGTAGAGGTGACAGAGCTCGAAGCAAAAACAGAGATGAAACTAATTTTGAGAGGTATGCTTTCATTGTCAACATAACGACCAAGAGTTCCCAATATCTTCCATACAACATACATTATAGGCGGTTCCCAAACAGAAAGGTAAAGATTTTACTCCCCCCTCCACCAACAATCATCAATCCATGGCTTGCCCAAAACAACGGGTGTCTCCAACTAACATCAATCCTGGGGCCGTTTTGTTTGCAATTATTTTTGATTTGATTTCGATCTTTTGATCATGGGACTGGGCATCCCAGTTACCAGCCATTTTTCTCGTGAATGATGAGCGGAGTCCACTCATCTTGAGAATAACCCACCTAGCATGGAAGATACTGACAGCCCCTAGTCGCTACATGAGCGATTCGGGCATACAAAGCAGATTATTATTTGAAGGTTTAGAGTTTGGCACATGCAAATTTACTTGGAATTGCAGGTAAATGCCGCATATAGGTAGATATGGTGGACACTCATGGAAGAAACTTGGTTCAAGGAATTTGGATGCACAAGCAGTATTCCCTCTTAGTACAGAAATTTTAGCTAGCAAAGGATTCTAAATAGCAAGCACCACATGTTAGAGGATCCATAACAATATAACTTCTATACAAATATACCCAAGCATAACTCATTATGTTGTCTTCCTTGTCCAACTTCAACTAAATTTCTCAGGTTTGAAAATAATTAATGGGGATCACAATCAGAGAAGATGTCCAAGATAGTATATTTATATGTGAAATCTCTCTTCCTTCAATATTCTTTCATGAATTGTTCAAGTGACCAATACAATGTTTCCTAACCTTCAATAAATTTACCACCTCTACTTCTTATTTGCAAAATCATTACTCCCCATGGGAAAGGCATATGAAACATATATAATTTCAGATTTATGACATTCAATTCATTCAACCATTTATTCATAGGATATAAGTGAAGCACACGAGTAAATGACAAACTACTCCAAAAAGATATAAGTGAAGATCATGAGTAGTTAAAAAATTATTTAGCTATGTGAAGACTCTCCCATTTAATAATTTCAGATCTTGGTATTTTATTCCAACAGCAAGAAAAACAAAACGAAATTTCAAGTATAGAAAACATCACATGAAGAAGCAAAAATTAGGATCAACCGAAACTAACCGATAGTTGTTGAAGAAGAAAGGTGGGATGCCAACTGGGGCATCCCCAAGCTTAGACGCTTGAGACTTCTTGAAATATTATCTTCAGATGCCTTGGGCATCCCCAAGCTTGATCTTTTGTGTCTCCTTAATTCCTCTCATATCACGGTCTCCCTAAATCTCAAAAGCTTCATCCACACAAAACTCAACAAGGACTCGTGAGATAAGTTAGTATAAACCAATGTAAAAAGCCTTATCATACTCTACTGTAGAAAATCACTAAAATTATTATTCAACATTGCATACTAAATGCCCCTGCATATTTACTAGTCCTATCCTCGAATAGAATCATTAAACAAGCAAACATATGCAAACAATGCAAACATAACAGCAATCTGTCAAAACAGTACAGTCTATAAAGAATGCAAGATTCATCCTACTTCCCTAACTCCAAAAATTATGAAAGAAAATTCCTACTATAGTAAATTTATCAGAGCTTATTATGCAAAAGGATTCAACATTTTATCACATTCTGACTTTTCTAGGGAATTTTTGCAACAGCGGTAAACTTTCTGTTTTGAAACAGCAACTGTATACTTGCAAAATAAGCATGGTAAAAGCTATCCTTGACATTTTTATTGAAAATAAAGATGCAAAACATTATTCTAAATAACACCAAGCAAATACTAACAAAATAGAATGACGCTCCAAGCAAAACACATATCATGTGGTGAATAAAAATATAGCAGGGAACACACTAGCAGAGAGCAAGTCGTGCAGTAGCACCGCGAGCGAGGGCTAAAGCAGCAACTCCTGTAGCTGCTGGAGGTCGTGCAGCAGCAGTAGCAGCGCAAGCGAGAGCAATAGCAGAGCAGCGGCATGAACGAAAGGAGGAGCAGTGCAGCAGCGCGACCGACAGCAAGAACAGAGCTGCAGCGCGAGCGAGAGACGGAGCAGCTGCAGCTAGTGCCGTTGTGGAAGTCGCCGCCGAGGAAGCAACGACATGGGGGAGAGACGCCATGGATGATGTGGCCAGCGATGGCGCCGTCGATGGAGACACGCCATGTCTGCTCGGTATCGAGCACCGGCAGCCCCGTGAGATCGAATAAAAGATAAAATGCAGTGGTGAGTGCAGAACCTCCTTGGTTGCGCCGAGTTGGCCTCGGCTTCATCGGAGCAATGGTGAGGGTGCTGCGGTTCCGGTGGGGCAGGTCAAGACGACGCTGTGGGGATTGAGGTGGCGCGATAGACGAGGCGAACGTCGGGGCAGCTCCTTGGAGGTGGAGGACACAGCGGCTGATCCGGCGGGACGACGAGATCGACAACGGATCCTCGTCCGGTGCGGTGGATGAGGGACGGCGAGCTGTTGCGGTGGACGACGTAATCGGGGAAGAGTCTCTGGCTGGGCGGCGGTCGGGAGGCCGATGGAGGAGCATGGGGTTTCGCGGGTTTTGGCGGCCTCGGTGTACGAATGGGGGGGGCAAAGGGGGGAGCCAAGCTTAGGGACGCGCTTGTCCAAACCAGCGTACCCCCACCAGTTTTGACACCGCGACGTGGAGCTTCATTTCCGGCTGAGGGGTAGAAGGGGGATTTCACGTGTCTGGGCTGCGGGAGCGATTTTGGAAGAGGAGGGAGTTCTCGCGGCGTCCAAATTTCGGGATAACAAGGCACGACGCGGGTTGAAGAAGCAGGAGTTTCAAAGCAGGTGAGACAAAAGATTCTCGAGCTTGAAAATTTCGGGATAACAAGGTGCGGATTCCTTGTTTGGCAGAACAAACTTAACGTGTAAAAAAACAATTCATACAAGACACAAGAGAGTCATGTCCCCTTTTACTATATTGCTATAGATGCCATTGAAAAAACTACAAGAAAAATGTAAAAAAAATCGGGAGAACAAGATTACCCTGCACATTACCAAATCGATTCGCACTTCCCTCGACAAGAACAAAAAACAAATCAATTCCCACCAAATAAAGAGTAATGTCCCTTTTTATATGATTACAGATGCCATGATCTCCAATTTCAATTTTTGAATCCACGTTATGTTGAATTCGAATATATCGTTAGGTGACCTTGCGGTTTATAATTGATGTAGTCGTACATTTTGATCTTCCATCATATATGAACATTTTACTCCACCATGTGAATATATATATTGTCGTCTACCGTATGGACTAAATTTGAATCAATTTTCCTTATTTGAATACGATTGTTGTCAAGTTATACAATAATTTAAATATTATCTTGATAACAAAAAACATACATATAGCAGTAATCATATTTCACTATGAACTACATGTACCATACGCTCTCCAATTCAAATATTTGTATCCATTTTATGTTGAATTCAAATCATAGTACATTATTGGTCTAGGTAGCGAGATGTTTGGGATAATCTAAACCCTGTTTTCATACGTATAATTTTTGGCTGAATTGGGACAAGTTTTCGTATAAGCCTCTTGCAAAACCGGAGATTCTCTCAACAAGCTTCGTGGTTCCGAGAGGGAACGTGTCACCTTTGTGTGCGAAACGATATACGCTGCCTCCCCCTGGTTTTATTTATAGAGGCAACATAGAACTATATGAGTGCCCTGTTAAATTTTGGAATTATTTCGGGTTCATTTGGCCTTTTATACATTAATTGAGTTTCTGGACTTTTAATGTGCATAATCTAAATATGAATTGCATGCACATGCTCCGGTGCACCAAAGTGGGTTGAAAAATCACATGTGTGTCTTTGGTTGAATTTCTAGGTCCCATGGAAGAAATGAGAATAAAATTCAAACATCTGGGCGTCATGACTCGGTCGAGAACATCGAGAAACTTTGATTTTAAATTCATGTAAATCCAAAACTCGCCTGGAAATCATGAAACTTGGCATGGTGTCATGTCATGGCACTAACATGTTGTGGTAAAAAAATTGGGCCGATTTGGAAGCTCGTGGTTCTAAGAGGGAACGTGCCACCTTTGAGTTTGAAACGATATCACTACGGGAAACAGCTAATTTGCCGTTAGGAGACGTCTTTGCGATCAGCTTTTCGTCGGGCAGACGGCAAAGAAAGGATTTACCGTCATCAGCAGACGACAAAGAAAAACTGACGGCAAAATAAACTTTGCCGTCTGCGAAAAAAAATACAGACGGCAAAGAGCTTACTTTGCCGTCTCCAACAAAAATCATAGACGGCAAAGAATCTATACCGTCTGTGTTTGTTTTGATAGACAGCAAAAAATATTTGTCGTCTGTATTTTTTTGGCAGACAGCAAATTAAGCTCTTTGCCGTCTGTATTTGTTTTTACAGACGGCAAAGAAGAAGCACATCACGACAGATTCATTACACGGATTGATGACTTGGAAGCATCTGAGACGCACATCCCACCCACTCACGACCGGCGTACGAACCCACCCCACGACGCACGCGCCCCAACCCACCCCACGACGCACGCGCCCCAACACACCCCACGACGCACACGCCCCAACCCACGACCCCACGCCCGTACCTGCCCCACTCACGATTCCCTCCTCCCCTCTGCTGCCTCGAT
>NC_041392.1:9858345-9877011 GCF_002162155.2 Triticum dicoccoides
AGAGCATTAGCATGCTAGCCAGCGCCCTCCTCCCTCCTCTCGCTTGAGCAGCCACACGCCGCCGGCCAACGCCGCCCGCCCATCCGGCGCCCCCGTCCAGCACCACCCACCCGTCCGGCGCCCCCGTCCAGCGCCGCCCGCCCGTCCGGTGCCCCCGTCCAGCGCCCCCGACCAGCGGCCGCCCATCCCCGAGCAGCCCCATGCCCCGTCCAGCGTCGCGTGAAGGTTCACCCCTCGCGAGCTCGTCCTCACCGGCCGGCCATGCGCACCCCAGCTCCTCCGGCCGCGCAGCGGAGCCTGTCCACACCCCGAGCTCCTCCTCACCCGCCGGTCCTGCGCTCCGCCTCGCGAGCTCCACCTCGCCATCCACGACCTCCCTCGCGTGCCTCCCCGCGACGCAGAAGCGAGACAGCTCCCGAGCGCGGCTGCACCAGAGTTGTGCGGCTGAGCAGGGCCATCCCCGACCTCTCTCGCGTGCCTCCCCGGGGCGCCAGAGCGAGTCAGCTCCTGAGCGCGGCTGGGCCGGAGTTGCGCGGCTAAGCAGGGTCGGGCGGCGGCGCGGGGAGAAGAACGGCAGAGCGGCGAGGCGAGCGTCAAACTGCACGGCGGGGCGGGCAGAGAACCGCGGTAGAAAAGAAGGACCCGATTGCTTTTCTGTCTTACTTGTTAGGGTCCTTTGTATTAATTTCCAGGACTACTCTGTAACTTTAGGGTTTTTTTGGGGTCATATTTGCATTTTGTATTTCACTAACGTTGAGTGGAAGGCACTACACACGGATGGGCCTTTCCCTGTTAAAAAAGAAGAAAGATAAGCAGTGCACTCGCATGAGTTGACCGCATCGCTCGGGAGCAACGCTGGTGTGTTTTTTTAAAAAAAAAATTGACCCTTTTCTTTGCCGTCTGTGATATACGAGGCTGACGGCAAACACGCGGATAGCTGATGGCAAACCTGTAGTTTGGCTGACGGCAAACCTACATTTCTTTGCCGTCTGTGATTTATAAGGCTGACGACGAAGAAGATTCAGCTGATGGCAAAGTCTTTGCCGTCTGCCCGATGAAAAGCTGACGGCAAGGTATTCTTTGCCGACTTATCTTTGCCGTCTGACTTTGCCGTCTGCTTCCTGACGGCAAAATCTTTGCCGTCTAGATTTAGGTCTTTGCCGTCTGTAATCCACAGACGACAAATTACCTGTTTCCTGTAGTGTATACGCTGCCCCCCCTTTGAGATTCTTAACAAAGGCAACATAGAACTACATTAGTGCCCTATTAAATTTTGGAATTATTCCGGGTTCGTTTGTCGTTTTTTATACATTAATTGAGTTTCTGGTCATTTAATGTGCATAAGTCAAATTTGAACTACAAGCACATGCTCTCGTGCACCAAAGTTGGTTGAAAATCACATTTGTGTCCTTGGGTGAATTTCTAGGTCCCATGCAAGAAATGAGAATCAAATTCAAACATCTGGGCATCGTGGCTCGGCCGAGAACATTGAGAAACTTGGTTTTAAAATTCTTGTAATCCAAAACACGTCTGAAAATCATGAAACTTGGCATGAATGTCATGTCATGGTACTACCATGTTGTGGTAAAAAAATTGGCCGAATAGGAACAGATTTTGGTATAAGCTTCTTGCAAACCAAAGTTTCTCTCAAGAAGGCTCGTGCTTCTGAGAGGGAACGTGCCACCTTTAAGTGCGAAACGATATACGTTGTCCCCCTTGAATTTATTTACAAAGGCAACATAGAACTACATGAGTGCCCTGTTAAATTTTGGAATTATTCCGGCTTCGTTTGGCCTTATTTACACATTAATTGAGTTTTTGGTCATTTAATGTGCATAATTTAAATCTGAACTACAAGCACATGCTCCCGTGCACCAAAGTTGGTTGAAAAATCACATTTGTGTCCTCGAGTGAATTTCTAGGTCCCATGCAAAAAATGAGAATCAAATTCAAACATCTGGGCATTGTGGCTAGGTCGAGAACATTGAGAAACTTGGTTTTAAAATCATGAAACTTGGCATGGTGTCATGTCATGGTAGTACCATGCCGTGGTAAAAAAAATTGGCTGAATAGGAACAAATTTTGGTATAAGCTTCTTGCAAATCGGAGCTTCTGGGAGGGAATGTGTCACCTTTGTGTGCGTAATTCAAATTTGAAATACAAGCACATGTTCGAGTGCACCAAAGTTGGTTGAAAAATCACATGTGTGTCCTCGGGTAAATTTCTAGGTTACATGCAAGAAGTGGGAATGAAATTCAAAATTCTGGGCGTCGTGGCTGGGTTGGAAACATTGAGAAACTTAGTTTTTTAATTCGTGTAAATCCAAAACACGCATGAAAATAATGAAACTTGGCTTGGTGCCCTGACATGGCACCAACATGCTGTGATAAATTTGCAGTCCGATTTGCAAAGGCGCACACATTAACAATCAACAAAGTCATTTTGGAACAAGTGCTGTCACGTTAAAATCGGAAACACAAGTATTGTTGAAACCATGGGTGTTCTACTTACTAGTACCATTTACGTGCCGCCACGCGTCCCCATTTTTTATTAGCTAGGAGGCGCCATGCAGGGTAGCTATTTGAGTATGAGAGGCGTGCGATCAGACCCCTACGCGTGCTTATCGGGAGGAGAGCCCTTTGACCTCCATCTGCCGTCCACCTCTCTCCCAAGGTCTCCATTAATGGCGCCCGAGCCTCTATTTAATGGCGTGGCTATGTCTCACTCGACTGAGATTTAAGAGAGAAAAAAGAAAACCTGAAAGCACGGATCTTGACGTAAGATCCGACGGACCTATATAGCATCTACTGCGACTTATAGCAAGATTGATGAATATATAAGGATGATTAATTTTTTTTATCAAAGAAGGGCTTGTCCCTTCCGATTTTCATTACTGAAAACCACCACAATTCACAAGAAGTTCAGCACAACTCCAGCCTAACACGAAGGACTAAAAGCTACCAGATTGAAATCGCAACATCCCAAGAGGCCAACAAAGGCCAAACATCCGCGCTAGAACCCAACATTTCACAACCGACGACACAATCCACATCCTAAACCGATTATTACATCAAAAGAAACCAGGAAACTGAAGGAAGCCCAGCAGCAACTAGAACAACAGCAACGCCAGGGTCACCACACCAAGAGTTTTCTTCATTCCAGCCTCGCAACATTGATCTTCCACAGAAAGATAAGGACGATTAATTGTCTTAAATAATTAGAAAGATAATTAAAAAAGTCACATGCGGCTATGCCCGAAATACACAAGGGCAAAAGAAGCAGGAAGACAAGGATCTGGCTCGCTGATCTCTACTTTTTTGATGCGTTGCTGCAGGCCGCGGGAACTAGTCTCCGCGGCGAGCGGCGATGAGCTCTTTCGTGTCCTCAAGACGCTGCTTGAGAACATCCACGGATTCCTCCACCAGCCTTTGGCGCTCATTGCGGAGCATGTCATTCTCGTCCATAAGTTTCTTGAAAATGACGTCGGTCCTGTTCAACAAGGCACTGGTCTCCTCCTGCTGGTCTGCACTTCAGACGACCTTCTCCCTCAGCAGGTCGCGCTCGGCCCGGAGCCTCTCATTGCCCTCCCTTAGTACGCCGATAGCCTATTCAAACGAGGCTTTCATGTCGTCCTGCAACCTCGCCCACCTGGAGATCTGCTCCATCTAGCTATGGACGATCGCATGCATGCGCCTGTAACAGTCGGCGCCTACCGCATTCATGGCGCGGCGAGACATCTCTGCTGCTTCCGCGGCGCGGCCGGACCAGTTTGATGCATGGACGGTGCGGCGGGACCTCCGTGCTGCTTCAGCGGCACGGCGGGACCTCTGTGCTGCTACTTCCGCGCGGCGGGACATGTCGGCTGCTCTCGCAGTGAGGCGGGACATCTCTCGTGCTTCCGCTTCCATGCTCGCCTCTCCCTGGTGGCAATCTCTCGATGTAGAACTCAAGCTGGCAATGGCAGACGCAAGGGAAGGATGCTGAATGGCTTGTTTGTTTTTGTGGATGAGGAGTTGAGGAGGAATGCGCAGTCATCTTGGCATACTAGTATTTATAACTACTAATACGCTCATAAGTGGGAAACCGTTTAGGTTGTGATCAGTGTGAACAGGTTTGCAATTCAATATAGCGTGGAGTAATTTGGAATGTGACGAGACGCAAGCTCAAAATTTATTGACGGTTCAAGTTTCGAACTGTGGCACTATTCCCGGATGGAGTACTTCTTTTTCTACTCTCTCCTTTCCAGTTTTATAGGGCTTATCTCAAAATTTTAGTTTTTCCATTTTATAAGGCTCAATTTGGTTGTTCCCCAACACATGTTCAGATCTCAAGGTGCATTAAATCAATGCATGCAAGTATTAAGAGAAAATTGGCCAATGCATGTACTTTATGCATGCATGCATTGCAATTAATGCATTGATAAACATAATTTTTTATCGCCACTAAAACCCACCATTTCTTAAGCTAAAGTAGACCAAGGTAATCCCTATATTAGCATATTACTAAGATAAACAAAAGGCATTGTAGAAACATTTAGGACGTGAGCTTGTCAATCTGAATGTAGAGGGACACAAGCTTAGCCCCGGCCAGCAGCTTGGGCGGAACTATCAAGAAGGTCAGCTCCTGCACGTCGACGTCGCCGGGATCCTTGCTGCTTGTCACCTCCATTTCCACCTTGATGGCGTCGGTCGTGCCTTTGGGCTCCCCCGATGGGCCGTTCGCCCACAGCTTGGCCACGTAGTGCGGCAGTGGGGACGCCCCCGCTCTGATGCAGACGACCGACATGACGATAGGCGCGCCGATGTCGAGCACGCCTCCGACCAAGAAAAATGCACGGCGGTCCTCCTCCACGAACAGCAAGAGCCATGGCTCCGACAGTGGCACTTGCAGCTGGAGCACCTTGCCGTACTGGATCCTGTGCATGGGCATGGGATGCGCGATGCTGATATGGTGGTAGAGAGCCGACGGCAGGCCTTCGTATCTGCAGACGGGCACGGGGCATTTGCATGGCGCGAGGACACATGCTCTGGTGATCGGCGAGCTTGTGGTAAGTGACATAGAGCCCACAGTCTTCGTGCGGGCACTCCACCCTCACCGACGAAAGGACGGAGTCCACCACCGTGTTCCGCACGTCGAAGCCACCGCCGCGCTCGCACTTCTGGCACTGCCGCTGGTTCCTGGGGCGCTTGACGCAGCAGTCCGCGCAGGCCAGGTGCCCTCCCTTGCACTGCAGAAATCAATCGAATAGCACATCAATCAAGAAACCTGCACCTTGCTCAATCAGCCAAACGGATGAGGTGTGTTCGAACCTCATACACTGGGGGCGTCAAGGGGCGGAGGCACAAGGGGCAGTGGAGCACGGTCAGGTCCATCGAGACCTTAGAGAGCTCCATCGTCGGGTCCTGTTCGGTCTGCATGATCTCGCCCTCCTCGTGCACAACCATCTCTCGACTTGGGCCGGGGTATTACAAAGCTTTACCGTCACATATTTTATACTACTTCAAGGTGCATTAAATCAACACATGCAAGTATCAAAAGGAGAGTCACGGCATGCATGTATGCATTTTAATTAATGCATCGGTAAACGCAAATCATTGAAATATATCGAGTGTAGTGCTTTGATGTGTCGCTTCAACTCGTACATCAACGAGAAGTTTGATTATTCTCTCCCTCGCCGACTTAACTGCACCTGCCTTTGCCTGTACGATAGGTTGGCCACACACCTGTCGGGCCCACCTGTCATACACGCAAAGGCAGGAGCGTCCCTCCCTCGCCCATGAGCGTGGTGGCTGGCAAGACTAGGAGAAGCTTTCGCTACACGCTCTCCCTCCCGCACGCGGTGGACATGCAGCAGTTCAATCGGTGTCAGATGGCCAGAAGCGTACTGTAGTACTCCTCCAGTGCAGTAGTACTCCATCATTGTTCCACTTCCCGAAGAGATGAAGAGCCAAGCGCAGCCCAGACGCTCGTGTGGCAGTTTCATGTGTAGAGTAGTCTAGGATAGCGTGTACCGTGCCTGTAAGCTTAAAATCGTTGGGGTCGGCTCCATGTTATGTGGCCGTCTCGAAGTTTAAAAAAAATAGTCTTCTGGCCCTACCTGACACCCTGGTGATTGTAGTTTGCACGCTCATCTGGTCAAGACAGGAATATATATTTTAATTTGTTTTTTTCTTCAAAAAGGGGGGACTCCCCGGCCTCTGCATCAGAACGATGCATACGGCCACATATATTTTAATTTGTGGTGGGTAAATGTTAGAGGTTGCAGCAAATATACTGTACACTGCGGGTCTTTCAGCCAAGTTTAGAGGCAAGCATGTGGGGCCAGTGCTATGATGTGTCGCGTCAACTTGTACAACGAGGAGAAGCTTGATTTTACTACACTCACCCATGCGCGCGGTTGCTCGCAAACGAGGACAGGCTTTTACTTAGTAGTACTTCTACAAAAAGCTATCCGTCCTGCTCGCGGTGGACGGACATGCAGCAGCGGATTCGACACTGTAGAAGCAGTAGTAGTAACATCATTGTTCGTCTTCTCGAAGAGGCGAAGAGCCAAGCGCAAACCGAACGTTGCAGTTGCGAACATTGGAGCATGCATATAGCCAGGCTCTTGCATGAGACAAAATTGCTATGTGAGGCCACTATTGTACTAGTACGTACAACTACTTGCTAGTATAGCCCTGTAAATCAGAAAGGAGTATTTGCCCTTCTAGAGATTTCAACAAGTGACTAGACTACACCGAGACGGAGTACATATGGAGCAAAATGAGTGAATCTGCACCGTCAATAAATATACGTACTAGTTCTATCATTTTCCTCTCCGAGGTGCACAATATTGAGTATGCTGACTAGTCTCTTTTTGACACGCATCTAGATTTTTTACACAGTACAGACGCAAGCGCTCATATACACGCGCATACACTCACCCCTATGAACGCACACACGCACGGCACTATCATCTTGAAATTTACGAAGTCACCATAGGCACCTCGTCGTCGACGGGTCCATAGGTTCTTGAATGCCAAGGAGGGAGAGGGTAGCGGTTCCCGAGATGTTGAACGGTCAATGATGCATCCTCAATTACATGCAGAGGGAATTAATTGGAGAAGCAGAATAGAGCCAGCACGATGTGAATGCAACATAGTTTGGACTGTCATATAATAAAGGCGCCCCACCACTCCAATCCATCTACTCCCAAGTCTCTACGCAACACTGCTCACTCCAATCCAAGACCAAGTGACCAGAAGCCACAAGCACCTATGGAGGCGCTGGACGCGAGCGGCAGTCGGCTGTGCCAAATCATCCAAGGCGCCGGCCTGCGGCCCCGCACCGCGCAGCATTTCCAGACGGTGCTGGCGACCGCAGGCATCGTGGCCCTCACCGACGCCGGCTTCTCCTCTCGCATGGACGACATGATGGTCAACTCCATCCGAAAGTTCACCGCCATCAAGAAGCGCGCGGACGACCTTGCCGTACAGCTCCAGCCCGCGCGCCCAGGCTCCTCATTGCCTTCCACCCTCATTGGCCTCCATGGTGACGAACTCTTTCAAGCCCTGGTGGCCCTGCAAGTGCCGAAGGTCGCGATGAAGAATGTGCACCTCGAGGCCGTGCTCGCCGTGCAGCGCCTTGCCATGCAAGAAACCGTCGACCTGCACATCCACGTCTACGAGGAAATCGTCTACATAGGCCACTACAAGGCAAGCGAGGATAGAAAGACGCTTCCCTTCTTCCAGCGGCTGGAATCTTTGGATGCCATTGTTCAGAAGCACGTCGACCTGGCCACGAAAGCCGCTGCTACTTCGGCGCCGTTCGGTGGGCCGGCGCCCTGAGTCGAGGAGGTGGACATCGTCGATGGATGCATCTCTCCTTCTTTCCTCCTGTAACCAGCACTGCATCGCCTTGTGGCCTTAATGTTTTATTAGTATAGTACTCCCTTCGTTCCCAAATATAAGTCTTTCTAAAGATTCCAGCAAGTGACTACTACATACAGAACAAAATGAGTGAATCTACACTCTAAACTATGTCTACATACATCTATATGTTGTATTCCATTTGAAATAGTATCTAAAAAGGCTTATATTTATGAACGGAGGGAGCATATGGCATTTTTATTCCAGTCGTAATGTTTTCACTATGAGGTGGGGCCGCAGTTGAGCAAACCCACCCCGCCCACCGGGCGTCGGAAGAGAGAAACGAGGGAGGAGAGCTAGCTGTAGCACGGACGCTGTTGTCAGATGGGACTCGTGTTTATAGAATATGAGTACTGAGCACTCGTGCCTCTTTTTTTCTTTTTTGAGGGAAAAATTAGTCGTATGTCTAGTACCACTAGTTGGGTGCGTGCGACCTATAGCTGTCATCACTTTAGGTCTCCTTTTCGAACCGCGGCTACGCTTCACAGTACATATTATTTCACGCATTTATCCTCCTATATGTACTCCTAGGCTATTTCTAGGTGCTCCCATTCGCCGACATGTGGGACATAGAGCATCTGGGTCGTAGTGCATGCACGACTCGGAGCATATGCTGGGGTACTTTACATTTCAGACCTCACGAATTTCATGCAAACCCCTCGCAAAAGAATAAATAAATGAATGAATTACTAGATGAAACCGGATTATTTTTGTGGAAACTGGAGCACGTTCATTAAATTTTGGACATAACACGTTTATAAAAAATGACCGGACCGAAACCAGTCTAAGGGCCTCTTTGATTTTTCCGGCAAAAAAAGGGCCTCTATGATTCGTAGGATACTGAAAACACAGGAATGGGGAAAGTATGATGGCGATGAACCGAGACGAGGAGAACTCTAACTCAGTTAGAGGTTAGAGTTAGATTCTAACCCTGAACTAACTCTAAACCAAAGAGGTGTATGGATGGCAGGGTTAGATTGACAATAAATGCTCTATCTCAATCATTTTACTACTTTGGACCCTATTTCCTGCCGGATTTGGAGGGTGCTTGGATACGTTTTAGTTCCATGACTAAAAGTAGTGAGACTAAAACTTGCTAGCCTCACCCATGCTTGGATCCAAATACTAAAGAGACTAAAATCAAGTTAATGAGCATTTATTATCCTCCAAACCCTCCAATCCAGAACTCGCCTGTGTTAAAGGAGAGGAGTTAAATGAGGAGAGAGATGACTAATCCACATTTTAGTAGGGGTACCCCTGACTAAATTTTTTTAGTCTCAAGACTAGTTTTAGCCCCTCTTTAGTCAGGGGTGCTTGGAACTTTTAGCCTCTTAAAGAGACTATTTTTAGTCAGACTAAAATAAGTCCCTTGGATCCAAGCACCCTCTTGGTGTGGCCCGCTCTTCTGTGGCCTCCTCCCGCTCACAATTGACATAAACGAACCATCTATACAAATCAAGCATGCAAAACATGATAATTTTTACTTTGTCCATACAAATGAGATATCCCACTTAAACATACAAGTCGTCAATCAAGCTTCACAAAATAAAAAAACACTTCATGAAATAAAGAATGAGCTAACTCATCAGGGAAGTCATTCACGATAGGGAGGGAGCCCGGAGCCCCTCACGCACCGAGGGAGGAGCTCTGCATTGTCGCTCTGGAGGAAGGCTCTGTAGAGCCCAAGCCCCGGGAACCCCTCCGACGCTAGCCCTTGCGAGTTGAGGTTGACACCGACATGGGTAGCAGGGCCGCTTGCCGCCGACTGGGAACTTAATCTTTGGGCCTCTAGAAATAATGCAAGCCTGTAACTAAAATACCTAGAAAGGTGAACTGAATCTTTGGGCCTCTAGAAATAATGCAAGCCTGAAACTGAAATACCTAGAAAGGTGAACTGAATCTTTGGGCCTCTAGAAATAATGCAATCCTGAAATTGAAATACCTAGAAAGGTGAACTGAATCTTTGGGCCTCTAGAAATAATGCAAACCTGAAATTGAAATACCTAGAAAGGTGACCTCAATCTTTGGACCTCTAGAAAGATTTATTACCTCCTCAAGTAGCATCAAACAATTCCATGCGTGCACCACAATTCTATACCATATTTGATCAAGATCTACTTTTCCAAATCAGAATTAGCGCTAGAGCAAGCAAGATCACTGATATGGCCGTGAGACAGAGAAGGAACGAACAAACTCACCCCTCTGGCGACCTCCCTGGTAGATGCGCCGCCGCCGCGCATGAAAGAGGGAGAAAAACGACTGGTGAAGGGGGAGCAGGGTGACCTTCGAAGGCCAGAGGGAGAGGGCGGCCGGAGTAGGGCGGCGGAGGCCGGAAGGAGAGGGCGGCTAGAGGAGAGAGAGGGCGAGCGACCCTATAGGGAACAGAGAGGAGTTGTGTGATAGGTGGGGGGGGAGCGATCTGGTGCGGGCAGGGGAGATTTTTTTTAGTTCTCTTCTAGTGGGCCCGAGGATAACTAACCCAATTAGAACCTCTCCACCGGGCTAGTTTTTTTAGCTGGGTTAGAGCAAACTAGCTCAAACTAACCCCTCTTGTTTCGATAATTTGAGGCTATTTCAACCCAAACTAGCTTTAACTCAGGGATCCAAACAAAGAGGAGTGTTACTGTACTTGCTACAGTGTGGACCGTAGTACATTGTTTTTTATGGCCATATCACCACATTGTTTTCTACTGCTGGTTCACTGGGCTACCGTGGTTCGCACTGCTGGTTCACTGGGCTATGTGGTTCGCACTCCTCCGACCTGAGTAGTACTCCCTCCATTCCTAAATATAAGTCTTCGTAGATATTTCACTGTGGACCACATACAGATGTATATAGATGCATTTTATGTGTAGATTCACTCATTTTTCTCCGTATGTGGTCCATAATGAAATCTCTCCAAAGACTTACATTTAGGAACGGAGGGAATTGTATAGTACTAGTATATACCGCATCATTCTTTGCTCCTTCTTACTACTCCGACATGTGGGAGAGCCAGCATCCGGGTCGACGTGTCATGCACCAGATTAGAGCGCGGAACGGAAGGGGGGCATCACCCCGATCGGAGCGCCAGTAATTCATGACTATAGTTAGGGGTCATATCACAAGTCTTTCCAGTAGTAACGCGCCGTCAAATCGCACAGCCCCACTCGCTCACCCTCCTCGCCTCTCTGTCAAACCGCCTACCTGAAAACTGTCGCGCGTACTGCCCGGGAAAAGCCCCGCCCTCAACTTTTAACTACGCGAAAATAGTTCGAGCTTGTTAGTTCTATATAAATACAGTAAGTATTGTATGTTTATTCACCCGTGGGGTTGTTCAATGAATGGAGGGCGGGGAGCACAAGTGAACAATACTGTAGTACTACTAGCTAGTAGTAGTAACTAGGAGTCGTATAGTAGTCACCTTAAATAGAGAGTTTCTTTTCTTTAATGCCACGTACACAAATTGAAACGCTTGTTGTGGAGAGAAAAAAGATAATCACTCCACTATATATGGACGCAGGGGCCTGAGCGCTTGCTTTACTAGGGTTACTCTCTTCATTCTCTCATCCTCTCCAGATATAAACAAGACAACGGTAGCTACATTTTCTCTCTGCTCACCGCTGGTCACAGATCCGGCCGGATCCCTTCGGCCGGTGTGTGCAGAGGACTAAAAGGTGCATCGTTCACGCGGTCATCGCCGCCGAGGGAGGAAACCCACAGCTGCCGGAGGGGCCCGATCCTCTGCCCGTGCCGTTCTCTCTGACATAGTGCCGGCCCGGGAGGTCCTCCGACCCTTCTTCCTTCCTGTCGTATTGTCTGCAAATCCGACCTGCCGCCGCCGACATCCCGGCGACCCTCAGGTATAAGTTCTTAGAGAGCGGCCTTGCTCTACTGCCCCAGCTCCCCACGTGTCTGCATGTGCATCTTTTTCTACTCCCATCAACTCTTCCAAAGCCACCTAAATTTTTAGTATTATTAGAGGTAAAGCTACTTCATGCATTCGAATCTAGGTCTTTGTTCAAACAACGAAGAAAGGGGGGAAAGTTGTAGCATGAATCTAGGACTTGATTCAAATAGGAAATAACATGGTGAAAGTAGTAGAGACCGGATACCCAACCGGTCTCTTGGCTGAAAAGGGAAGTAATGGGAAAGCGCAGTACAAACTGGATAAGGAACAGATCTATTATTGGTTGAAAAAAGGATAGAAAGTGGCGGCTGGTGGACAAGTCAATAGAGTATGTCCAGGATTAGATTTGCTGCCATCACATAGTAAAAGGTCTCCAGGATTAGATTTGCTGCCCTCACATAGTAAAAGGTCTCAGGATTAGATTTGCTGCCTCACATAGTAAAAGGTCTCAGGATTAGATTTGCTGCCCTCACATAGTAAAAGGTCTCCAGGATTAGATTTGCTGCCCTCACATAGTAAAAGGTCTCCAGGATTAGATTTCCTGCCCTCACATAGTAAAAGGTCTCAGGATTAGATTTGCTGCCCTCACATAGTAAAAGGTCTCAGGATTAGATTTGCTGCCCTCACATAGTAAAAGGTCTCCAGGATTAGATTTGCTGCCCTCACATAGTACAAGGTCTCCAGGATTAGGTTTGCTGCCCTCACATAGCATGAACAAACTCGGCATCACCACTTTATGCCTCCTTGTAGGTACATTGTGCTGATGCGTCCACTATCGCATGTCCTTATACCAACCTTTTGCTGTTGTTAATGTAAGGGCGCATGTAAAATGAAGCGATCACACTGTTACCTTAGGGACATGTCTAACTAGTGTTATTGTTAATCTAATGCCTCAAGTGATAAGATGCAATTAAACTGTGTTACAAATAGCACTCCTGCTATTTTCCCCAATATGATAAGTAAGTTGCTCCTTTACGCTGCTGAGTGTCCTGGTGTCCCCACGGTCCCATGCCCTTAAACCAACTCTTTAGCTGATGTTGATTTACTGTGTCTGGTAAACAAGTAATGCCACCATTAAAGTAATCCCATATTTGAGGAATCTCATTGTTGATCGTAATGCTTCTGGTAACATGAAGCATTGCTGACGTTTTAAAATTTCTACTGTCCTTGTGTGATTGCCATGAACATAATTAAGATGCTTATTTTCATTTTGTATATGTTTCGTATATTCTTATTAACCAACAATTGTTTACTTTCTATCTTTTTGTGCAGATAGGGATATCCATTTCACCTTGTTGCTATTGTGACCTTTTGGTGAACTGCACAAAACACTTTTTTTGGAATGAGTGTCTTGTGTAGTTCAACTAAAATGTCACGTGGGTACCATCTCTCAATTTTGGTGGAACTGCACAAAATGGTGATTGGAGTTTCCAAAATCTCCGTCTAGTTCTGCTGGTAATCTCGTGCAACATTTTATTAGCCTTTGCAAGATGAGCCGTCACTGTCACCACAATGGCACTTTATTTTAGTGGAACTGCACAAAAGAATAACAAAATTATAGTGGCACCTTACATGAGCCGTACAGCCAACCTTAATGTTCCTCAATTTTAGTGCAACTACTAAAGAAGAACCTGCCAGCTCACGAGAGCAAGTACTTCTTGCTAGCTGAATGATGCAATCTTTGCTTCATTTCAGGTGAACTGTAGAAAAAGGTGCATGAATTGAATCATGGAACTCCAGGCAGGCTTCATCCGAGTGGAGCTGTAGGTTGAGTAAAGGAGGCCACTATTAAAGTGAAATCATGCTCTCCTGGTTTGTGCTATGCAAACAAGAATACTCAACTACAGATGTTGTGACGGTCAAGAGCATTCGCCAAGTTCTTCGATTGTATGACATGGCTATCGAAGATGGATTTAATCCCGATATTCACTTTATCAAAAGGCTCTAATGGGTTGGTTCTGAATCTTGCAAACTGGGAATCAGTGAGATGTGTAGGCATCTTTGTTGTACTTATTATTTGAATCTTATTTGTTGGTTCTGAATCTTGCAAGCTGGGAATCAATGAGATGTGTAGGCATCTTTGTTTTACTTATTATTTGGATCTTATTTGTTGGTTCTGGATCTTGCAAGTTGGGAATCAAAGAGATGTGTAGGCATCTTTGTTGTACTTATTATCTGGATCTTATTTGTTGGTTCTAAATCTTGCAAGCTGGGAAACATGGCATGATGATGCAGAGGAAAACAACCATAACAAACAGTTCAAACTTGGTAGTATTATCTTTGTGAAAGTGTGACAAATGTGCTGATCGTGTGCGTCCTGAGAATAATAATTCTAATTGTCGTGCATGTTGATCCTATGGCACTGATACAACGAGCGAATGCATTGCTTGTTTTAAGTATAAATTTCTATTAGAGCTAATTAAATTTAAGTAAAGTGACCACTAACTCCTGTTATTACAGTACCAATACAGACCCGCTCGTGAACCGACGTGTGGCCGAGGGTGCATCTTCTGCCGGGCGTGCAACGGACGAGGGAGGGGTAGTAACTGTTGTCGCCTGTGCACACTCAACTTACTGTTGAATCCAGTTCCCCAGGAGCTGAAAAACGAACTGCTGCCGCCGCCTACACACTCGTTCACTCAAAGAGACTCCAATGGCGATCCGAGGGGTGAGCCTGCTGGATATGGACTTCAGCAAGGAGTTCCCCTTTGAGTTCGCCATCAGTCCTATGGCTGCACCAAGTTGAATGTGATGTACACCAATGATACGGACTAAGTGAAGCTCTGCCTCACCTCCGTCCTATGGCTGCACCAGGTTTTGGAGCATTCGCCCGTTTCATTGGCAGCGCCGACTGCACCTTCGCTACGATGGAGAGAAGGAAGAACGCGACGATTCGGCCATCTAGTGCAACAAGCTTGTCGACATCCAGAAGCAATACAAGATCATCAGCAACGGGCAGGAGAAGGTCTCCGTGGTTAACCTCGCTGAGACCATCATCGACCCCTGATACAGCAACATGAAAGAAGACGACCTGAACACGTGGGAGGTACCTCTGAATCTAGCCTACATAACCTACGCGGTCAAGGACGCATACGCATGCTACGACATGTACAGGCAGATCTTGGACATGAGGGCGTGTCTCCTTCCCGTAACCGACGAGTACACGGACAGTCGCAGCGTCATGATAAAGCGTGCCAGGAAGGTCTAGATGTTGTACTTTATCTGTTTATAAGCACCTTTATCATCTGAGTGTTTCATGCATTAGCCTATGTGTCGTAATTATCTGTTTTGTAAACTGAGTTTTCTCCCGGTACTTTCCCCTAGAACCAACTCAACTGTCCCACGTCTAGCCTAAAAAATAATAATACCCCACGTACTATTAACTCATCAAATTAAAATGATATTTTATTTCGTAAGTTGAAAGTTCTTACAAAATAATAATAATAATTGTTTATATATAAATGGGCAAGTTAACTCCTAGTGATTGCGTACATAAGCTTGCAAAGATTTTACTGACGTGCAATCATGTGTTTATGTTATTATAACATTTCTCCGTCTAGCCCAACATGATATTTTCACCCAGCCCAACAAGTCTGTGGATTTCGAGAAAAATGCAAATGGGATTTAAAAGGGCTGCATAGATGCTACATCATTGTTTCACCCAGCCCACCAAATGGACTAAAAAACGTTCCCCCCACTGACAGGTCGGACCCACCAGCTATATCTTCGCACGCAAAGAAGTGCCTCCTTATTACGCACAAAAAATGAATACCCCCTTGCTAGCTGGGACCCACCATAGTGGGAGGATGACTTGTGGGCCAACAAAGTTGACGTGGACGGAGGGCTTTGTCAACTTACTCAATATGAACGATTCTAGCTTCAGTGACCGTACGATGTCCATCCAACGGCCGTAGTGCTTCTTCAACCTCTGGTCTTCTTGCTCCAGCCGCCCAAATCAGCGCCGGTCGTGCCGCATGCTCCTGCCTCCCGTGGCCGGCTGTGCTGCCATGGAGGCCTAACCGCCCCCTACTATTCCCACCGCTGGCCAGGCCCTGCGGCGACGGCAGCCTCACACCGCAGCCGAACCAGTGAAACCTCGTACTCCTCTCCGCACGGGCTTCCACTGCCGCGTCTTCCCCGGCTCCGTTTCGTCCCCTTCCTAGGCCTCGCCGTCGTCCACCGCCATGGTGCTCTCCGCACGGCGTGGTCAACGTGGTCAAGGAACGACTTCCATCGGAAGAGTACTGCACGTGGAAAGGCTGACAACTGGGTCCACGGCCACAGCCCAGTTTTTTTGTGATTTGCCAAGCAAGTCACTTTGTCAGGCCTGTTGGCCTACAAATCTTTCAAGACGAGGAGAGCTTTCATTTGGCTGGCTGAGAAATGGGCTGTACATTTTTAAAACACATCAAACCAGCAATTAGTTTCAAATATCTTTTTTTCATTTCAAGATTTTAAATTACATTAATTTTTATGCGTGGAGAATTTGTTGGATTTCATATTGATATACATTTATTTTTAAATTAGTTTGAATGTGAGTCGAAATTTCGGGATTAAAAATAGTTCGGACCGCACCGAAATATGCAAAATTTCGTATAATTTTTTAACCGTGGCCACAATTTGGGTTGTAATGCTAACAAAAAGAATATGGGCTACAAAAAAACCTTAAGAATTAGCAAATGGACTGAAAATTATTAGAAATAATGGCAGATGGGCTGTATGCTGTTTTCCACAGATTTGAGGCTTTCCTAAATAAAAAGGTTGACGCACAAGCAGTGACTGTTGGATGTCCATCCAATGGCCATAGTGCTTCTTCAATCTCTGCTCTTCCTGCTCCAACCGCTCAAACAAGCATCGGCGGGACTGCCTGCTCCCTCCTCCCCGCGGCCGGCTGTGCTTCCGTGCAGGCCTCACTGCCCCACCGTACTCCCATCGCTGGCCTAGCCATCCCTCTACTCACCCACACCTGCTGTTATTCTCCGGCGATGGCAGACGAACCAGTAAACCCTCGTACAGTCGTACTCCCTTCCGCGTGGGAAACAACTGCCAAGTCTTCGCTGCCTCCGTGTCGTTCCCTTCCTAGGCCTCGCCGTCATCCACCGCCCTGGTGCTCTCAGCGCGGCCTGGTCAACATGGTCAATGACTGATATGCATCTGAAGTGGATTGTACGTGGAGAGGCCGACAGCTGGGTCCACGGCCGCACGCAAGGAAATGCCTCCTTATTACGCGAAAGATAATGATTCCTCCACCTGACATCGGGGACCCACCGAAAGGGCCTCTGTATTTCGCGAAAAAAACATTACGGCCGCTGACAGCTCGGACCCACCAGCTATATCTTCGCACGCAAGGAAGTGCCTCCTTATTACGCACAAAAAAAAATGAATACTCCCCATGTTAGCTGGGACCCACCTTGGTGGCAGGCTGACTTGTGGGCCTACTAAGTTGACGGGGACGGAGGGCTTTGTCAACTTAGTCAATATGCACGATTCTAGCTCCAGTGACCGTATGATGTCCATCCAACGGCCGTAGTGCTTCTTCAACCTCTGGTCTTCTTGCTCCAGCAGCGCTGGTCGTGCCGCCTGCTCCTGCCTCCCGTGGCCGGCTGTGCTGCCGCAGAGGCCTAACCGCCCCCTACTATTCCCACCGCTAGCCAGGACCTACAGCGATGGCAGCCTCACACCGCAGGCGAATGAGTGAACCCTCATACTCAAGGGAAGTGCGTCCACCAGCTACAGCTTCGCACCAGCTACACCTTCACACGCAAGGAAGTGCGTCCGGGCAAAAAAAACGATTCGCCCCCCTGACTGCTGGGACCACCAGCTACATCTTCGCAAGCAAGGAAGTGCTTGACAGTCGGGACCCACCTGGTCGAAGCGTACGTAGCATTGTCATTCTGGTCGCGAACTTGTACGTACATATATACTGGTTGATGTAGAGGCGCGCACGTGTCGTAGTAGAGGCGGCCAGGGTGCAAGAAAGAAAATACGGCCACGTATGTGTACATACGGGCGGGGTCTCGAACGCCTACTCGCGCATACGTACGGCCAGGGCTCGTGTACATGGCTGGGTCAGAACGGAGAAATAGCGTCGTCGTTGTGTTCATGGGGAGGAAACGGAATGCGTCGTGTTCATGGGGAGGCAACGGAATGCGTCGTGTTCATGGGGAGGCAACGGAATGCGTGGTCGTGTTCATCGGGAGGGCTTGGATGGAACAGGCGATGGAAACGAGGCCTGGCGTACCGCAGAACGGAGGAAACGGCCTTGTGTTCGACCGGCCACGTTCGAAACGGGATCTTGTTCATCGGGAGGGGTCTGGCGTACCGCAAAACGGAGGAAACGGACCTCCTGCGGTCGAAATGGGGGTCCTGTTGATCGGGAGGGGTGTGGCGTACAGCAAAACGGAGGAAACGGACTTGTGTTGGAGCGCTACGGTCGAAACGGGGGTCCTGTTCATCGGGAGGGGTGTGGCATACCGCAAAACGGGACTCCACGGGATACTGTTCATCTCCACCATCGGCCCCCTCCAGCCTCCACGAGCTACTGTTCATCCACGGTCGACCTCCTCCAGCCTCCACCTCCGACTGTTCATCCACGGGCTCCTGTTCATCCAGCCTCCACCGCACGCTACTCCACCACCTACTGTTCAACCAGCCCTCTCCACGGGCTCCTGTTCAACCACCCCTCCATGGGCTACTGTTCATCCTGCCCTCCACCGTCTACTGTTTATCCAGCCCTCCACGGGGTTGTCCTGTTTATCCAGCCCTCCACGGGGTCCTGTTCATCTAGCCCCAACCGGCTCGATCGATTGGGGTCCTATTCATCCAGAGGCAACACCACGGGGTCCTGTTCATCCACCCCCACTGGGAACT